>NW_015506324.1:126283-136536 GCF_001515645.1 Sinocyclocheilus grahami | reverse complement strand
TATTTACTTGCATTATCTTTGTGTAATATTAAAATTTGTTTGATGATCTGAATCTTTTAAGTGTGACAAATACGCAAAAAATAAAAAAAAAACAGGAAGGGGGCAAAAACCTTTTTTCACACCACTGTGTGTATATATATATATATATATATTTTTATATATATATATATATATATATGGGTGTGTGTGTGTGTGTGTTATTGCAATACCTGAATATTGTTTATTATAATATGAACAATGCAGCACAATGTTTTTTTTTATATTATATACTTATATTTCTATATGTTATGTTATTGTAATGCCTGAATATTGCAATATACTAAATAATGTAATAATTTACTCAGTTACTTCGAGAACAAGTAATTGGTACATACAATTCATTTGACTACTGGTTTTCGCACACTGTATAGTAGAGAAATACTAGAGTCCTATATAGATGCCCATTTCCACCACATATGAAAAAAATGCTTTGGTATAGTTATGAGATTAAAAAGTTGTAATTATAGGATAAAACTTATCACATAACAAGTCATGATTATGAAATAAAAAGTTAAAGTGAGATTTAAAAAATCTAAATTATGACATAAAAAGTCATAATTATGAGAAACAAGTCAAAATTATGAGCCATAATTGTAAGATTAAAGTTGAAATTATGACTTTTTATGTCATAATAATGATTTACCAAAGCATGATTGTTTTTCTTATGCAGCGGAAATGGGTTTCGGACGCAGGGATAATTCAAATCATTAATAATTATG
This sequence comes from Sinocyclocheilus grahami, assembly GCF_001515645.1. Lineage (NCBI taxonomy): Eukaryota > Metazoa > Chordata > Actinopteri > Cypriniformes > Cyprinidae > Sinocyclocheilus > Sinocyclocheilus grahami. Next base: position 135,778 of record NW_015506324.1, on the reverse strand, counting down.
TGGTACACATACAAGTTGTGATATCTGAAGTCTCACAAATCAAGGTGAAATGTAAACAACACCCGTTTCTACAAAGTCACTGCATATTCTTCTGACTTATTTATGGTTTACTGAGCAGGTCACTTCCCTGCTTGCTTGAACAGCTGCTGCCAAGCTAACCCTTTCAAAAAAAAACAAGGATTTGAGGACAACACTTGACCTGCTTGCTGTCAGCTCTCTCATTGCTTATGAAACTATATGATGACCTCTTAAAATAGCCTTTGCCTGGGTCAAATGAATAATTTATCTAGGCTTTTGCATGCCTGTGACATGTAAATGCTTCATACCCAAGAGCCTCCTCTCAACTTCAGTACCTTGGAGCATTTCTCTGCCCATGACACCAGCCAAAATGTTCAATTCAATTCAATTCAAGTTTATTTGTATAGCGCTTTTCACGATACAAATCGTTGCAAAGCAGCTTTACAGAAAATTAAGTTTCTACAATATATTTAGTAGTAGCTTATCAGTGGTCTCTATGTCAGTTAATGTACAGTACATATGACAGAAATGTATGGAAAAATCAATTAAAGGCTTAATAACTGATACGGAACTTAATAGGTAGCCAATGCAGAGACTGTAAAATTGGGGTAATATGATAATATTTTCTTGACCTGGTAAGGACTCTAGCCGCTGCATTTTGGACTACCTGTAGCTTGTTTATTGAAGGCTTCATACCCAAGAGCCTCCTCTCAACTTCAGTACCTTGGAGCATTTCTCTGCCCATGACACCAGCCAAAATGTTCAATTCAATTCAATTCAAGTTTATTTGTATAGCGCTTTTCACGATACAAATCGTTGCAAAGCAGCTTTACAGAAAATTAAGTTTCTACAATATATTTAGTAGTAGCTTATCAGTGGTCTCTATGTCAGTTAATGTACAGTACATATGACAGAAATGTACGGAAAAATCAATTAAAGGCTTAATAACTGATACGGAACTTAATAGGTAGCCAGTGCAGAGACTGTAAAATTGGGGTAATATGATAATATTTTCTTGACCTGGTAAGGACTCTAGCCGCTGCATTTTGGACTACCTGTAGCTTGTTTATTGAAGATGCAGGACAACCACCTAGCAGTGCATTACAGTAGTCCAGTCTAGAGGTCTAGTTCCAGGCATATCTTGACCGCATTACAGTTCCATATCACTTCGCCAAATGAATGATTTCAGTTATTCCTCTGATCTAAATATAAATAAAGTTCTCTATTATAGTTCAGTGGTTATTTCAAAGGTCTTACAACAGCAAAATAACCAAAACCCACAATGACACCGCCCAAACACATAAATATATTAATAAGCAATAGGATAAAAACGACAGAACATTTCCATGTTTTGCCACAAAATTAATTTATTATGTATGTAAAGCACGTACTCTATATCTCCCGCTCTCTCTCCCTTACAGACGCACACATGGAAACATAGTTAATAGCCTACTCGCGCTAACATTGTTAGTGCTACTCTGATGATTTTATCAGTAAAATAGTTTTGCAACTTAAAAGCTACATGACATTTCTCACAAGCGAGGTAACAACGGCACTGTTCATGAAGAAAAATAACTTAAAGTTTCACTATTAGTAGGGACGCTGCTGCCAAATACTTTTGAGAGACACACAGACTCAGATGCCTTGTCCAAATACCCACACTTGCGGTCTTTGCACTTGACCACTTGACTACTTATATGACATATTTCCTGTATTTGGTCCAAGTGTTCAAGTGAGCATGAAGACCACAAGTGTGTGTATAACTTTTCATTACCTGATAGGACACACTTATAGTGTTGTAAAAATGCAAGTGTTTACAGAGCTTTATTTTTATTTTCAATACTTTGCATTTTAAAATCAACTGTCTGTTCAGTGTTTCTATAAAAGATGACAATTACATTTTGTGGTGCTTCTAGTTAAGTGTTAAAAAGCAGTTGCAAATGTTGTGCAAAATAAAAATCACCACTACTCATATGCACCAATAAAATGCCCAACCCTTTGTTTTAGTACCAAATTATATGTGATATCTAATTATCATTCATATTTAACATACATTGGAAAGGTTTCCGTGACCATTCGCGAGATCTCTGCAAAAAGTCTCACGATTTATCTCCAGAACATGGCCCTGTCCCAAATGGAACATTTCTGGTGCATTCCAAATGGGATATATTGCCCTCCGAAAGGCACTTCGAAGTGAAAACAATCATGGCCGCCATATTGAAGGGCCGTTCCAAACCGAAATGCTCAAAACTGGCCACTTCAAAGGGCCTTTCGGAATGAAGGATTTCGAAGGGTACAACTGATGAAAACTTTGGGCTCCCATGATCCTTTGCGCAGATTCTTTGCATGATGACGGTGCCTCCGTGTGGGCACGTGATGATGACGCAGAAGGGCACTTCAAGAAACAGTTGTTTGGTCCCCTAAACCTTTTGTCCCCTCACTCCGGAGGGTAAAACATTTGAAGGGATTAGGGCATAGGGATGAGCCCTTCTGAATGGAATGCAGGATTCATGTGCACTTGTGGTCTTACGGACTTACAATGGCCGCAGCGTGCGCGTGTCCATTAAGTCCACGAGACCGTAGAGTGTCCCATTCGCCATTTTAGCGTTCAGAAGGGTGCTCGCGAGCGCCCCCTTTGCGGCCGCTATGCGCCCTCGATACTCACTTCTGCCAAGCCCGCACTGGTTCGAGCTCTGCAGCAGACTTCTACCCGACAGTCAAAGCAGCATTGTATGGCGTTATTTTAATGACAAATGTCCAGAGCGCATTATTGTAACGCAAAAGCACATTAATATAATGCGCAAGCGCGAATCTCTCCGTTCGCGAGCGGATTTCTACGCATATCTCAGATACACACTGCTCTCGCCCAGAGAGAGTGCGCATGCTTAAAACATTTCTCTCCTCTCACTCAAACGGTGTCCTGTGCACTCTCAAATCTCTGTGCTCATGCGCTATAGATATTAATTATTTTCGCACCTGAATTAAATGGTCAAAAGTTATCATTATGCCCTTTTAAAAAGTAGGCTCAAAACAGATTTGTGCAGGGCCTTTCCTTGATTTTTTATTGTATTTTTGTTTTAAACTGGTTATTGTAGTAACTTCGTTTTACTATATCTCTTTTATGTTTGTATTTTGATCTTTTCTGAAATCCGAGATTCGCGAGAGATTCGCGCTCGCTCATTATATCAATGTGCTTTCCTGCTACAATAATGCGCTCTCGACATTTGTCATTAAAATAACGCCATAGCATTACGTCAAAGTGCGGACTCATGGGAAGACCATGAGGGTTTAGAGTGCGATTTGGGACAGGGCCCATGATGCATGATGGGATACACTAAGCCTTGAACACCGCTCCGGAGCGGTATTCGAGATCGTGTGGATTTAGTGTGCGTTAAGGGCACTGCGCTCTGGCGTTTTTAAGACCTGGGACAGTCTTGTGCACTTACTTCCTGTCGCACGCACGCACTCTCAAGTGGCCAAGACCAGTGTTGCCAAGTCAGCGGTTTTCCCGCGGAATTGAGCTACTTTAACACGGTTTCCGAGGGTTGTTTTTCATGTCCGTGGTTTAAAGTGACTCCAATAACATGATATTTATTCCCTGGAATGCGAATTCTAGCAGGGGAACCCCACCAGAAAACATGTCCCCCCCCCGCTCTCGCTCTCTCTATCTCGCTCTTGCTTTAGCCACCCAAAAATTTCTACTCAGCCCCCCTAAAAAATTTGCGATTAGCTCCATAAACTGTTAACGAATTCGTGATCGCCTCAGTCCCCTTTCATTTTCATATGAAAATGGTGGCAGACTTCGATCGGCTCCTCCCCGTCTTTCAGCGTGTTCGTCAATGAATCCGCAGACCGTGGCAGCGCAGAGCGAGAAACAGAGAACAAGGTGTGTGTTTATCAAAAGATTGTTATAATATCTGCATCTGTGCAGTTCTTTGTCATAAATAAAATTTACAAAATGTCATGGGAGAGCAATCAGTTTCCCATCTACTGTAAAGTTTTCGCTCTGTTCACACCTCATCACACCACAGCTGTTTCCTCCAGCGAAAATGAAGCCCTTAACACATATGAATGAACGCATACTTTATAAAATGATCATGTTGCTAATTTCATTTGAAAATTTGACTTTCAATATAAAACATATTACAGTGCATGTGGCATTAACTACCATACAGTCATGCACAGAAATGATTGAAGACAGTGACAGACCTACTTGAGCATAGAAAAAGGTTTGTTTAGAAATGCAAACAGTACAATTTCGTGTTTGTATAGTAAACCAGTGTGTGTGTGTGTGTGTGTGTGTGTGTGTGTGTGTGCATGTTTATGTGGTTTATGAGGACACAAATTTGTATAATAACATGGGTATGACATAGGTATTACAACGAGAAGGGTTTCCCATCTACTGTAAAGTTTTCGCTCTGTTCACACCTCATCACACCACAGCTGTTTCCTCCAGCGAAAATGAAGCCCTTAACACATATGAATGAACGCATACTTTATAAAATGATCATGTTGCTAATTTCATTTGAAAATTTGACTTTCAATATAAAACATATTACAGTGCATGTGGCATTAACTACCATACAGTCATGCACAGAAATGATTGAAGACAGTGACCTACTTGAGCATAGAAAGAGGTTTGTTTAGAAATGCAAACAGTACAATTTCGTGTTTGTATAGTAAACCGGTGTGTGTGTGTGTGTGTGTGTGTGTGTGTGTATGTTTATGTGGTTTATGAGGACACAAATTTGTATAATAACATGGGTATGACATAGGTATTATAACGAGAAGGTGCTTTATGAGGACATTTTCAGTGTCCCCGTAATTCAAAAGCTTTTAAATAATTCAGAATGAGTTTTTTTGAAAATCTAAAAATGCAGAAAGTTTCCTGTAAGGGGTAGGTTTAGGGGTAGGGTTGGTGTAGGGCAATAGAAAATAAGGTTTGCACAGTATAAAAACCATTACGCCTATGGAGAGTCCCCATAAACCATAAAAACAAACCTGTGTGTGTGTGTTTGTGATCAGGAAGACTTGTATTTGGCTTTTTCAATACTCAAATGTTATACCATCTAACTTATGCAATACAGTGGAATACTGCAATAGGTTTAGTATACCACCCTAACCTATTATTCAAACATTATTTTATTTATTTATTATTTTTTATTATTATATGAAAATCCTAGAATCACCCCTGATCTGATCGATGTCTTGAGGTGTGGTAACCGCTTCTCAAGTTCGCGAGTGTTGAGTGTTATGCGTAAATCATGGATGGGAGTTCTAACCTACTCAGAAGATATAATGATCTGCGACTGTGAGCGAGTCGGTTTTTAGTGAAATTAAAGGTACATCTCCTTGTCTGAGGCCAGCATGACACCTGTAGTGTTTACAGAGCAATCGAGTCAGAAAAAAAGGTGACTATTGAACAGAAGTAGTTTACCGCGCAGTTCTAAAGTGCATTCTTAAGCCCTAATGTAAATGTAAACATACATGACAGTATGTAAGATTTTTTTATTATTATTTGTTTGTTTTTATACTTAAAAATTGTGTACACGTTAAGTGAAAATATTAATTTATATTGAACTAAAAATCAGTGAGAACTTTGCCTCCCTGTTTCAAAAAAACACCGCTCTGACAGACTGCTTGTTAGCAAAGCATGCATTATTGATGAACATTATTTTAGTAAAATATAAGGAATATATAGCGTAGCTCAGCTTAGTAGCAGAGTACCTGTATTTCCCTTTCTTAAAAGTTATCAGAAAGAAGCTGAATTCAGTGTGAGGCCTTTTATCAGTAAATTATTAAGCACAGACTGAGTTGTAGATTCAAATAGGACAGTACAACATTTTTTACTTTCCTTGCACATTTAGGATTCTGTAGCAAATGTTCACCTCTTCGAAGAAGGCACTGGGTATTGTTTCTCATCCCTTTTCTCTTCTGAAAAACCTTGAAGGTAAAGTGCTTTACTTTTACAGGTTTGGGATTCAACTTTTTTGTTCTTCAAGGACATTCATCCTGCTGCCAAGAACTGTCAAACAGGAGCATCTCAGTATAAAGAGGTGAGAGGACACCAATTAGAAAGCCATCTTTGGCCAGGAGAGCCAGCGGCACAGCTTGCCACAGGAAGTGGGATGCCTGACTTCCTGCGTGGGGTCACAGCTGTTTATAGAGACACTGATATTTCCAACCAATACAGGAGCTGTTTATCGCTGAAGGAGACAGAGCTCATTTGAATAGCAAAGTACCATCTCAATGTCACCAATGAATTTACATTGTCTTAAACATCTGTCGCTGGAACAAGGACTTCAGTAAAATTATACGAGCATGTGGGTGTCAAAACAGTTTATGCAGAGCAAGAGGCAGATTGTTATGAGCAGGGTGTTAAATTTGCTTGGGAGAGGCAGAAATACAATTTTATCATTATAGATATGAGATATTCATTGTCAATGTCTCTCATATCTTTAATGAGATGTTCATTTCGTATGCCAAGACGTTGTACATTAAATATAGATTGTGGTTTCGTGTACGCAAAAGCGAATTATTGCACATGGGATCCGCGTAAATATTAATAAACTTTTGTATACAGTGTTTCCCTTTACTGTACACTGATGTGCAGTGGTCTAATATAAAAACATAGCTTTTGCTGAAGTTTCTGATACCTGGCAGAAACAGATTCTCTCAAGGTCTTAACACACGACCTGCACCCGCAAAAGTGCTTCTGCAATCATTTAACCAAAATAGAACTTTTATTACATGGAATTGCTTTTGTGATAGAAGTTAAAACACCTTTTCGCTCACCTAGACTCCTCATCTTGGTATCCTATCACGGCTCGGACTGGGATACTCTTACCTAGGGTGAACAACTGGAGGTATGGCAGGGATGACGAGGTGTGATTGACTCCTGCTATGCGCAGCTGTCCATGTCCATACTTGCCCCAGCGCAATTACACTCCCTGATCCCTGGCCGCTCCGCTGCCATGCAGTCAGACCCATTAATCTCGCTGGCTGAGTGGTGTGCCATGTGTTAACAGGGAGGTCCCTACTCACTCTGCACCTGGCCAGTGCAGTCAGGGCCTTGCCAGTCATTCTGCCTTCTCCTCACGCCTATCCTCTCTCATTGATTACACCTAACAAACTGGCTGTAACAACACGGGAACGTCTTCAAACATCTTCATTTGCTCTCAGCTCGAAGCAATTTACTCACCAAAACACATTAACATTTTTAAGTCAGCAGGTGTTGTCAGAACTGTGGCCTGGGGGTTAGCATACAGTATGTGAGACATTGAGCTCTGGTGCTGATGTGGGAAATGTGGGATTGAGTCTAGCAATAGGGCTAGCTCTAATCTGATTGGCTGAATTTTTGCAGCCTTTGGGCCTCATGTGCCATTGAAGTGGAGTTGGAAATATCGTAATTATGAGTTTTGAGCACATGAATGACTGAGCCGTATTTACGCATGGGACATTCAGAAATTTAGACGATATACAAGTTGCCAATTTACAACACAGAATAAATATTTATATATGTATATATTTATATATAATTGTGACCCTGGACCACAAAACCAGTCTTAAGTCGCAGGGGTATATGTGTAGCAATTGCCAAAAATACATTGTATGGGTCAAAATTGTTGATTTTTCTTTTCTTTTTTTTGCCAAAAATCATTAGGATATCAAGTAAAGATCGTGTTCCATGAAGATATTTTGTACATTTCCTACTGTAAATATATTAAAACTTAATTTTTGATTAGTAATATGCATTGCTAAGAACTTCATTTGGACAACTTTAAAGGTGATTTTCTCAATATTTAGATTTTTTTGCACCCTCAGATTCCAGATTTTCAAATAGTTGTATCTCGGCCAAATATTGTCCTATCCAAACAAAGCATACATCAATGGAAAGCTTATTTATTCAGATTTCAATTTGAAAAATGTACCCTTATTACTGGTTTTGTGGTCCAGGGTCACAATTGGTCACACTTTATTTTAAAGGTCCCATTCTCACTATTAACTAACTATGATTTTTGCCTCAATAATTTCCTAATTCATACAAAATATACAGTAACTCCTAACTCATGCAGAATAAGGCATTAATATGTGCTTTATGAATACTAATAAACAGCCAATATGTTAGCAATATGCATGTTAGAATTGGTCGCATGTCAGGGAGACGCTGTGTGTTTCTAGGCGAAAACAAAAGCACTTTATTTGGCCTTCCGGAAGTAGATGCATTAAGGAATCTTTAAGATTACTTACAACAGAACAGCAATGCATTTTATGGACGACCGTTTCGTGAACCTAGGAGAGGAGGTAATTCTGACTTTGCTATGACAATCTGGCGCTTCTGAATCAACTACTGTTTTGTTATTAGTTTAAGTATTTGCTATTGACTGTTCAAATGCGGAGTTTTGCGCATCGTGTGTGTGTGTGTGTGAGAGAGAGAGCGAGAGAGACCAGCTTCATCACTGTGTCTGTCACAGGACTCTGTTCCCCTTTCGGGCTCTGTCTTTACATTCATTTTGAAAGCTAAAGCTCGCGATTATGGTAAGGGGCGGTGTTCGGCCAATCACAATGCACTGGGTCAGCTGGCCAATCAGAGCAGACTGCGCTTGTCGGAAGGAGGGACTTTGTAGAAAACGAAGCGTTTGAGAGAGGCGGGGCATAGAGGACCTACAATAATGTACAGTATTTGAAAAATAATGTGTTTTTTGAACATTAAAGCATGTCAACATATTCTGTTACACCAAATACACAAAATAATGATTTTTAAAAAAGCATCATATGACCCCTTTAAAATAAAGTGTTACTGTAATATCCTTATATAGAGATCAGTGGGCGAAATCAAGTCTGTAGCGAAGGGTGTTAATTACTCAAATTTCACATTTGCACCACATTTAGTTGTGATTCCATATACAATTAAGGGATTGAAATGTGTTTTATAATTTTGAATGCAAATGTGCAAATGTGTGGTTTTTTGGGTTCACAATATATTTATTTTGTTTAAGCTACATCCATGGTATGTTTCCAACTTGAATGCATGATATGAGTGTTTTTTTTTTTACTATTTAAAAGTACCTTTGAGAATGAGATAATCACTGGATTTGTTAAGGTAATGGCATAAAATCTGGCATAAAATATTCAGAATTTAGTTTGTGGCACCTAGTATCTATTTAATAAGATATTCGCAGAAAAAGATGTGTATTTGCTTTTCTAAATTATGTCTGTGAAATAGTCTGTACTTATTCCTTTTCAATGGGCAGAGAATTTGATCACAGAGTCTAATACACATTTGCACATTGCTGTTTTTCCTGGGTTTTCTCTACCATTACTCACATTTTTTTATTATTATTATTTTAATGCCAGTAAATTATTTTTGTAAATCTATTTTAGATAAAGCCACCTACATGGAAACAGTTTATGGCCAGAATAAGCTGCAAGCACCATACCTTTCTTTTGTGATTTAGTGAAAGATCTGACTGTGTG
>NW_015506324.1:114731-114973 GCF_001515645.1 Sinocyclocheilus grahami | reverse complement strand
GTTTCGTGAACCTAGGAGAGGAGGTCATTCTGACTTTGCTATGACAATCTGGCGCTTCTGAATCAACTACTGTTTTGTTATTAGTTTAAGTATTTGCTATTGACTGTTCAAATGCGGAGTTTTGCGCATCGTGTGTGTGTGTGTGTGAGAGAGAGAGCGAGAGAGACCAGCTTCATCACTGTGTCTGTCACAGGACTCTGTTCCCCTTTCGGGCTCTGTCTTTACATTTATTTTGAAAGCTA
>NW_015506324.1:107273-114572 GCF_001515645.1 Sinocyclocheilus grahami | reverse complement strand
GTATTTGAAAAATAATGTGTTTTTTGAACATTAAAGCATGTCAACATATTCTGTTACACCAAATACACAAAATGATGATTTTTAAAAAAGCATCATATGACCCCTTTAAAATAAAGTGTTACTGTAATATCCTTATATAGAGATCAGTTGGCGAAATTTAAGCTACATCCATGGTATGTTTCCAACTTGAATGCATGATATGAGTGTTTTTTTTTTTACTATTTAAAAGTACCTTTGAGAATGAGATAATCACTGGATTTGTTAAGGTAATGGCATAAAATCTGGCATAAAATATTCAGAATTTAGTTTGTGGCACCTAGTATCTATTTAATAAGATATTCGCAGAAAAAGATGTGTATTTGCTTTTCTAAATTATGTCTGTGAAATAGTCTGTACTTATTCCTTTTCAATGGGCAGAGAATTTGATCACAGAGTCTAATACACATTTGCACATTGCTGTTTTTCCTGGGTTTTCTCTACCATTACTCACATTTTTTTATTATTATTATTTTAATGCCAGTAAATTATTTTTGTAAATCTATTTTAGATAAAGCCACCTACATGGAAACAGTTTATGGCCAGAATAAGCTGCAAGCACCATACCTTTCTTTTGTGATTTAGTGAAAGATCTGACTGTGTGAGACTATTTATTCATTATCTAAATAAAAAAGGTATGAAGGACAAAAGAATTGCATGAATTTCCTTTTATATATTTTTATTTTATGCAGATAGTTAGGGGATGTGGTGGCAAGGCCTTAGTAATTCTGTATTGTTTGAGGACACAGTATATTCTGAAAGGATAATTGCCTGGGTACCTGCAGTAATTTACCGCTTTTGTGTATTTTTTGTAGTAAATTAGCAATCAGGCACATCCATTTGAAACAGCACATAGTAATGGCATAAAATCTGGCATAAAATATTCAGAATTTAGTTTGTGGCACCTAGTATCTATTTAATAAGATATTCGCAGAAAAAGATATGTATTTGCTTTTCTAAATTATGTCTGTGAAATAGTCTGTACTTATTCCTTTTCAATGGGCAGAGAATTTGATCACAGAGTCTAATACACATTTGCACATTGCTGTTTTTCCTGGGTTTTCTCTACCATTACTCACATTTTTTTATTATTATTATTTTAATGCCAGTAAATTATTTTTGTAAATCTATTTTAGATAAAGCCACCTACATGGAAACTTTTTCGTTTATGGCCAGAATAAGCTGCAAGCACCATACCTTTCTTTTGTGATTTAGTGAAAGATCTGACTGTGTGAGACTATTTATTCATTATCTAAATAAAAAAGGTATGAAGGTCAAAAGAATTGCATGAATTTCCTTTTATATATTTTTATTTTATGCAGATAGTTAGGGGATGTGGTGGCAAGGCCTTAGTAATTCTGTATTGTTTGAGGACACAGTATATTCTGAAAGGATAATTGCCTAGGTAGCTGCAGTAATTTACCGCTTTTGTGTATTTTTTGTAGTAAATTAGCAATCAGGCACATCCATTTGAAACAGCAGATACCTATGCACCAGAAAGCAGTCTCTTTTTTCAGTCATTGCTCGTTGATTGGCTGCTAACTTGTGATTAACACTGATAATACAGAGAATTAATAGAGATCCAACCTAATGTTAATTTAGGAGCACTGGTTTAATCACGGTCTGAATAACAAGGTCCCAAAGTTATGGTTTAGCCAGCCCTTTTTGTTCACTGAGATTAAGGGAGGGTCAGACAGTGCTCCATTGTTCAACTGGGAATGGAAACTCATTTGCGAAAATGAAGAATGTCTTGCCGGCATAAATCATGTTCCCTAATCCCTTCACTAATGCCACATAATGCAAATTGTCTCTTGCTAACAGATCATACAATGGAGAAGAGGAGTGAGAAAAAAAGTTCATAGTATTCCTGCCATTTCTAGTTTAATTAACATGATCAAGACTACACATGTTGATTGAAACAGTAGCAAAACAAGTCCCTAAATACTGGAACCAGATTTGCAAAGCCAAGCTTTCAAAGCCATATTTGCCAGACTGTTATATTAAACTTGAACAGTTAAATAAAGGTAAAATAAATATATAAATAATGAACTAACACAGTACTGAAGCACACCATCGATCAACCCGAACACATTTTTTAAACGACTCCTTAAAATTCATTCAGTGTGATCCTTTACACACTTGTTGTCTTATATTATTTGTTTTCTGTGTTGTTATACCACTGCAATGGTTAATGTCCTCTCCGGTTGCTATTTATTGTGAAATGAAGTCTAAAGAGTGGATTTATTCTGTTTAAAAAAGGTATATCCGCTGAAGCGGTATTCGTTTAATGCACACTGGTTTTATTTGTGTCGTATAAATGTCTTTTTAATTAGGCAATTTAACAAAAATGAGGTTAGGACTGTCAGGGGGCTCATTAAGTTGAGGAAGGTCTCATAGTCCCTCTTGTGACATGTGTATGGTTTTGATGTCATGCAGGAGGACAGGCTTTCATGAGTCGCGTTTAGTAGTGTACTCGCATGGTTTGCAGAGCTTGTAATTGCACGTGCTAGTATACACTTCATCCCCAGCTCTCCTGGGCACTGGACATATTTCTCTTTGGAGTGTTACAAGCTGATTGTGCATAGATAAGATCCCTGAAGTTGCAAAGACTAAAATCTCAAAACCAAAGAGATATACTTTATCAAAGTTAAGACTCTGCCACGCCCCCCTAAAACGGCTCGTTCTAACACGCCCCCACATATCTACCTCACTATGTGGAAATATTAGTATAATGCTGCCCAAATGTGGATGCTAAGAAAGAAGGCGTGGTTTCAGTAACCGCAGTTAGTGTTGAAGCAGCCATGTCAGGGAGACACTGTGTGTTTCTAGGCGAAAACAAAAGCACTTTATTTGGGCACTATCTCCTGGGCACTGGACAGAAGACAGCTAGACTGATACTAAGGCCTGCTTTCGCTGGTAAAGCAGGTGTTCTGTCCTGTAAGACTAAGCAAAGCAAGTAAAACATAGTGTTTTTAAAAGAAGCACAATATACAAACATTCTGTTTGCCACAAAATCTTAATGTTGAATAACAAACTACAACATGCTGTATTTTAAGGCAGTATTGTTTTGTTTGTTGTTTTTTATATATAGTTACATTACACTTGTTTTTTTTGTTTTTTTTCTGCTCACCTATGCTGTGAAATATTATTAAAATAAACTATTTTCTATTTTTAAATATTTTTAAATGTAATTTATTCCTATGATGCATAGCAGAATTTTCAGCAACCGTTACCCCAGTCGTCAGTGTGACATTATCCCTCCGAAAACATTAATTCTACATTTCTTCTTATTATCAATGTTGAAATCAGTTGTTCTGCTTCATATTTTTGTGGAAACGGTTATCATTTCTTTTTAGGATTCTTTGAAGAACGGAAAGTTTAGAAAGAACAGCATATGTTTGAAATGGAATGTTTTGTAATATTATAAATATCTTTACTGTCATTTCTGATCAATTTAATGCAACTTTGTAAAAGCATTATTTCTGTAAAAAAAATTATAATAATCTTACCGACCCCAAATTTTTGAATAAAAAAAAAAAAGTGATCAGTAAGTCATGGCGACTTATGATTTTACATCAACTCAAAAACTTCAAATTTTACTTGATTTTTTTAAGCCGGTTTAATGTAATTTTTATTCAAAATTACTTGAAAAAGTCAATTATACTTAATAATTTAAGTTGAAATAGGTGGAATTTTTTTAGTGTAGTGCATGTGGTATTATTATTCAGTAATGTAATACATTAATGAATAATTAATAATGTGTTATTATTTAGTGTTTTCTATGAATGTATGGAGTACTTGTTGAATATGCATGATTCATGACAAAACACACACAAAATCATACAAACCTCAACACTTTGCTTAAAAGAAACCATCAACTATTTTTAAATGGAAAAAAAATCAATATAATTAAAAATATAAAAAAATATACAATAATATATAAAAATTACGATATTAAAAAAAAAAAAAATATATATATATATATATATATATATATATATATATATCATAATAGAGCTGTGGCTTGTGTTGCTGAAAGTTGTTAGAACAAACAAAACCTATAATAACCAAGTGAGTTTTTAAAAAAATTTTTTTTTTTTAGTGCATGCTGTAGTTTGAGCTAAAACAGCCAGACCAGTTGGAGCGGTCTGACATAAAAGCAGAATCAAAAACACAGTGTTTCTGTTGTTAGTCACCCCACCATTAGGAGAGCACACCAGCAAGCCGAGAAAAGGGCCATCACCATAAGCTCTTTGGAGAGATTCATCGCTGTGATGAAGTTCACCACATTGAGCACTCATTGACTCAAATCCCTCACGTCTTGTTAAATGGCATTTCTGCTCTGAAGGGACTTGCCCCACACTCACAAGGCAGATGTTGTTGCCGAGAGCGACAGAATCTTCAGAAGCAATGTGATCCTCCAGGACCAGGCAGAAACAAACACAAAGCAGCATTTCATCTGGGGGGTTTTCTCTTGTTTGGATCTGCAGTGTACACAGAGAAATGTGTGGCTCATCTAAGGCCCTTAAGTGATATCACATATGAGGGGAATATATGCAGGCCAGGTGATAGAGGATTAATTCATGGAGATCATTTTTGTGCACAGCTGCCAGGATAATTAGAGCGCAGACGCTTAAACTCCAGCGGAGTTGCTGGAGCCACGTGTCGTTTCATCTCTGTTGTTGTTGGGTCAACGGTTCTAGGGTTTTTTGAGTGCCGCTGTGAATATCAAAAACCATTCACACATAAATGGAAAACCGATCACTTATGACCTTATTATTATTTTGTTGTTGTTGTTGCTTCATGTGCATTTGTGTTTTTATCATTTCTTAGCATGTTATGCAGTATATTAAATCAATAAATGTAAGAACACTAAACTAAAATGTAGGGATGCAACGATACCATTTTTCAGATCCGATCCGATCCAGAAAATTCTGAGTATCGGCCAATTCCGATCCGATCCGATGCCTGTGCAGTTTTTTTTTAATCAATGTAGAATTTCTATACTTGACCTGATCATCACTCTTTTGTGTGTTAAACACAATCTACTAAATATAGACAACTTCATTTTAATGAAAAATAACAAATGAAAAAATATATAATCATAATCTATGACAAAAATACTATTATAAACTAGATTAGTGGATAATTGACCATCAAAAGTTATTCTAGAATAAAAATCATGAGTGCACAATTTTATCAAATCTAAACATTTAGTGAAATAACATTATTTAGTGGGGAAGAAATAAAAGTGAATAAGTGTAGGACTAAATCTGGTAAAATGTTACATTGCTCTTTGTATTGTTGTAAAATCCATTAATGAAAACAAGTAAATGTCTTTATATATAAATATAAACTATATTATAGTAATAAAGATAATATAAACTATTATATAGGACAGAATAAGAAACGTTATAAATAATCTTTCATTGTGCAAAGTATTATAATACGAAAAGCACCAATACAGAGCAGCACAGAGCACTAATGCGAGTTCCGTGCGCAGAATTTATGCGCTTGAAGCAACACGGAGTCACAGCGTGCAGCGCTCTGCATAGCGAAGTTCAAACCACAGAGAAAAGAGATATTGATGCGTAGTTTATTAAATCTGTGCGATAGTTTATTGAGCCTTTTCTTTTAACAGTTTTAAATACTGTACGCTCTTGGATAGAGTTTCATCGTCTTGACTGTCCTAACCGAACGCGACACGCAGTTTGAATGCTGAATGGAGGATGACAGACAGCTGCAGCGGAGATAAGAGTTTACTTAACTTAAATTTAACAACTTAAATATTCATATTCATAGCACAGAATAGTATACGCAGAATATCGGATTTGGATCGGTCTCGTCTGACCGATACCTGATGCGGGAGAAAATGCCAGTACCGGAGCCGATATCGATATGTATTCAAGTACTGTAAATTAGCAAAGATTTCTCAGAAATAGGCTGTTTTAAGCACAAAAGAACATAGTTTCATACAATATAGCTCTCAAGTGCATTTATACAAAAAATGGCCTTTAATTTTTAAACTTACATTCATTTATCAATAGTCTCTTGAAATACCATAACTTTATATAACAAATTACATGAGGTGAATCCAGTTTTAAATGAAAGTTCTAATCATTGATTTTATTCTGATAATAGAAATAACAAGATTGTATATATGTGACCCTGGACCACAAAACCTGTCATAAGGGTCAATTTCTCGAAATTGAGATTTACACAACATCCGAAAGCTGAATAAATAAGCTTTCCATTGATGTATGGTTTGTTAGGATAGGACAATATTTGGCCGAGATACAACTATTTGAATATCTGGAATCTGAGGGTGCCAAAAAATCAAAAAACTTAGAAAATCGCCTTTAAAGTTGTCCAAATGAAGTTCTTAGCAATGCATGTTACTAATCAAAAATTAAGTTTTGATATATTTACGGTAGGACATTTTCAAAATATATTCATGGAACATGATCTTTACTTAATATCCTAATGAGTTTTGGCATAAAACGAAAAATCTATAATTTTGACCCATACAATGTTCCCTCTCGAGCTTTCACGAGACATCACGGAGATATTTCTCCGTTATGGGAACTCCTTCCCTTCCAACCTTTCCTGAAGTCCTATTGGCTCCCGCCAGTCCAAATGACTGGCCAATTGACGCGAAGTATGCAAATCGCATGCAAATACTGACGTGCTCGAGCGGTAGTATAAAATGCGGTGCACGTGACAATTACGTCAGAATCTTCTACTTCACCTGTTGAATTCACTATGGCAACAATCTGCAAGATCTGCGCGGGACCGATAGAGCCGTCGGATCAGCACGACTACTGCGTCGCCTGCCTGGGCCTGGCCCACGCCGAGGCGGCACTGGACAAGTCCAACTGCGGGCATTGCGCGGACCTTCTTTCAAATGTTTGTGTGTTGGATGTTCATTCAATAAAAATGCATATATTCTCACAAAAAGAGCTATTTCCTCCTCACTCAGTCCATGCAGTGCCGCTCGCCCCGCCTCAGAGCAGTGCAGAGCTGCCGCCCACACACTCGCCGGCGCATCCAACGACCAAGCCGCAAAAGACGCTACGTCAGTTCTTGAGTGTGTGGGAAGTTATTCCGGGAATCTCGCGCTGGCTACTCGGTGTGATAGAGCGTGGGTATACCCTTCAATTCAGATGCAGACCACCCCGTTTCAATGGCGTGGTGCAGTCTCTAACATTGCCCCGAAACGCCCTGGTTCTGAGACAAGAGGTATGCAGTCTGCTCGAAAAAGGA
>NW_015506324.1:103228-103992 GCF_001515645.1 Sinocyclocheilus grahami | reverse complement strand
GTGAGCGGCCCGGCTCCCAAGCGCCGCAAGTTCAGGGTTTCAAATGTTTGTGTGTTGGATGTTCATTCAATAAAAATGCATACATTCTCACAAAAAGAGCTATTTCCTCCTCACTCAGTCCATGCAGTGCCGCTCGCCCCGCCTCAGAGCAGTGCAGAGCTGCCGCCCACACACTCGCCGGCGCATCCAACGACCAAGCCGCAAAAGACGCTACGTCAGTTCTTGAGTGTGTGGGAAGTTATTCCGGGAATCTCGCGCTGGCTACTCGGTGTGATAGAGCGTGGGTATACCCTTCAATTCAGATGCAGACCACCCCGTTTCAATGGCGTGGTGCAGTCTCTAACATTGCCCCGAAACGCCCTGGTTCTGAGACAAGAGGTATGCAGTCTGCTCGAAAAAGGAGCGATAGAATGAGTCCCTCCAAGCGAGCTGGAGAGCGAGTTTTACAGCCGCTATTTCGTGGTACCCAAAAGAGACGGGGGACTCCGCCCGATTCTAGATCTCAGGCCCATCAACAGAGCGCTTTGCAAGCGTCCGTTCAGGATGATAACACTGAAACAAATCCTCGCGCAAATTCGCCCCGGGGACTGGTTTGCGTCCGTGCATTTAAAGGACGCGTACTTTCACATTCAGATAGCACCACATCACAGACGCTTTCTGAGGTTTGCTTTCGAGGGCACAGCATACCAATACTCTGTTCTCCCGTTCGGGCTGGCTTTGGCCCCCCGCACTTTCTCGAAGTGCATGGATGCAGCACTTTCCCC
>NW_015506324.1:97200-102403 GCF_001515645.1 Sinocyclocheilus grahami | reverse complement strand
TCACTCCCCGCTGGAGGGGGACGCTCTGACATCGCACTGGCCAGCAGCCAGGCTGTACGCGTTTCCTCCAATCAAGATATTGCCACTGGTGTTATGCAAGATCAGGGAGGAGGGGGCTTCGGTGATACTCATCGCCCCGAACTGGCCGAACCAGCCTTGGTTCCCGGACCTGACAGAGCTGCTGGTGGCGCCGGCCTGGCCGATCCCCATCAGGATGGATCTGCTGTCTCAAGTGAGCGGCTCGGTGTGGCACCCGAACCCGGAGTTATGGAGCCTTCATGTGTGGCTGCTTCGGGGATATCAGAGGAGCGGAATGCTCTGCATTCTCGTGTGCTCGACACGCACTCGGAGGCACGGGCGCCCTCTATGGGGAGTGTTTGTGAAATGGTGCCATGATGTTCATATCGACCCGGCTGCTTGCTCCGTGTCGGATATGCTGCGTTTTCTACAGTACAGACTGGATAGTGGATCTCTGCCATCAACACTGAAAGTCTATGTGGCCGCTATTGCCTCATTTTGTTCCCCGCTGGGCGGGCAATCGATCGGTAGGCACGCGCTGGTGGTGAGTTTTCTTAAGGGAGCGAGAAGATTGCATCCCCCACGTCCGCCTTCAGTCCCGCCCTGGGACCTAGAGGTGGTGTTAAGAGCTCTTTCACAGCCACCATTCGAGCCTTTAGCATCCGTTGATATGAAGGAGCTATCTCTCAAAACTGCACTTCTTCTTGCCCTCACTTCGGCTTAGCGCATAGGGGATTTACATGCGTTTTCTATGGATAGTGACTGTATTCGCTTCGGACCCGGTGACTGCAGCGTCACTCTCCGGCCGAGGCCGGGCTCGCTCATTGGCTTATCTCCCCCTATCAGCTGCGAGCCCGCCTAACAAGCGTCGCTATTGGTTGGGAATTGTGTGTGTTCTATCTTCGCTGAGTGTGTAACTTGTACAGGCTGCTCGTAGCCTCTCTCACGGCAGGATTGAATATCGTTCCCATAATGGAGAAATATCTCTGTGATGTCTTGTGAAAGCTCAAGAGGGAATGCTCCGGTTACTATCGTAACCTCGGTTCCCTGAGAGCGGGGACGAGACATCACGGTGGTCACCGTGTTCGCTACTCGATCAGCTAAAGCTGCGTTCAGTATCAGATTTATACTGCCGCTCGAGCTCGTCAGTATTTGCATGCAATTTGCATACTTTGCGTCAATTGGCCAGTCATTTGGACTGGCGGGAGCCAATAGGACTTCAGGAAAGGTTGGAAGGGAAGGAGTTCCCATAATGGAGAAATATCTCTGTGATGTCTCGTTCCCACTCTCAGGGAACCGAGGTTATGATAGTAACCGGAGCGTTTTTGGTTATTGCTAAAAATATACCCAAGTGACTTAAGTTTTGTGCTCCAGGGTCACATGTGTGTAGAATTGGTCACAGAAGACTGTGAATGAAGAAGTGTGTATTTATTGAAAGGAGAAGAAGTGCTTTCATGCGACTCATAATTTTTCCATTCTACCTTGAATGTAAAACATATTTTATTAGAGTTTCCTGCATTAAATGCTATTTTACTCAGAAAGTAATGGAGTTTAAAAAAGTTTCTACTGGAAAAAAAAGAAAAACTAATTTTAATAGAGTATCAAATTGAAGGATTGTATAAAGTTACTTCATGTTTTTTTTGTTTTGTTTTTAATTATCCTATACAATTATTATTATTTTATAATATTTTATAATCATTTTTAATCTTGTTACATTTGAGTTTTCAGTGAATATACAGTATTTGATGCTCATATAGCATAAAATGAAAACTACTAACCTATAACCTTAGTGTGAAAGGAGTTTAACCCCAAACCAGTGTTGGGGGTAATGCATTACAAGGAACGTAAGTTAAGGAATCAGACTACTTTTTTAAGTATCTAGTAAAGTAATGCATTACGTAATTACCCAGATGAGCCTGTGTTATTAGCTTTTACCGGTTGTTATTGAGGGATAACATACCTCGGAATGTCGCGACTGACCAATCAGAATCAAGTATTCCACAGAGCCGTGTAATAAATGAGGATTAACTGAGACATCCATGTACATGACCAAATATACTTCATTATAAGAAAACTGTCCTTTCAGACATACTGTCACAAATCCTGTCCATCCACGTGCCACCAGAGGTCGCCCTCCCATTATATTGACTCTCACACCACACAGACTATTACACATCACTCTGGACTACATTTCCCATGCTCCATTGCGCTAATCACAAGCTCACCTGAAACCAATAACACACACTATATAAATCAGTCTCACACCACCATTTAAGGCCGAGTATTGTTCAGCGTTTATCGCTAATCGTGTGATAGCTACGTTACAGAGCCATTTCAGAGTTTTGTCTAGTTCCTAGTTCTAGTCTAGTCATGTCTAGTTTGGTGCCTGATTGCCTGTTTCCTGATCTCCTGCCTGTCTTGGATTCTTCTATTGCCTACCTCTCTGGACATTGTTCGCCGATCTCAGACCCATGCTAGCCTTTGGATTACTCTTCATCTTGCCTCTTCTATTACTGTTTGCTTTGTATCGACCCATTCCTGTTTTATGACCACGCCTTTTAATAAAAGTATGCAAATGGATCCACACGTCTCACGTCTCTGTCTCCCCGTAACAGAATACTCGGCCTCACAAGGATCCAGTGGCTTTTCAATTGGACACTGGCCAGGTATGGACATTGCAAGATGGTTATTAGCCCTCAAACAGGGCACAAGATTGCTCGAGGACTATATTCAAGAGTATTTGAACTTTGCTTGTTTTTCTGATCTGCCGTACTGTGTGCTCATAGACTTTTTTTGTGAGGGCATTAATCAGCCGCTCAAATCACATTTAATTTGTGAAGGTCCCAGCTCATCTCTCAGTCAGTTTATGGACTATGCTTTGTTGACTGTTGGTTCAACGTTCACTGTGGGTGTCGCGGAGGAACGCAACCCCGCACTCACTAGTGTAATGGCGGCCGCACTAGAGCACACTCACAAAAATGGCAGACACAACAGAACCCCTTTATGTCACAGCTGCCCATCCTGAATCAAGTCAAGTCACAGTTGATCATCATGAGTCAAGTCAAGTCACAATTGATCTTCCTGAGTCAAGTCAACTCACAGCTGATCTTCCTGAGTCAAGTCTAGTCACAGTTGATCGTCATGAGTCAAGTCACAGCTGATCTTCATGAGTCAAGTCAAGTCTCAGCTGATCTGCCAGAGCCTCGTCACGTCACAGCTGATCTCTCAGAGCCTCGTCATGTCACAGCTGATCTCCCAGAGCCTCGTCACGTCACAACTGTTTGTCCAGAGTCTCATCACATCTCAGGTGATCTTCTAGAGTCTTGCCATGTCACAGCTGATCTTCTAGAGTCTTGTCACGTCTCAGCTGACCATCCAGAGTCATGTAGCGTCTGGACCAATCAAACACACAATTTTTCATTTGATTTAACAAATCAGTTCTTCATTAGATTAACAAATCGCCACAGTCCCCTCACCCAATAAACTGGATGCCAGGATGTCTGCAAATGACACCAAACCATGGCAACCCTGACACCAGATACTTTTACGACCTCATGGAATGTGAGCAGGGAAAAGCACTGTCTTTTCATAAGGAAAATCCCCAAGGCACAGTAGGAATTGACTTTTCTACTAATTAATTCATAGGAAAACCTTTCTTTGAATGAACAGTGTATCCTTCAGGTCATTGTGTATATTATTGTCATCGTGTATTTTGTCTTTGAGATTGTATACTGTTCTATGATCGAAACACTCACTCCTGTCAGCTTACATATATATATATATATATATATAACCCTACCATGTTTAGTATCTATGAATTAGTATTCGGATGATCTAATTGAAAGTGTATATTGTATGTTTATACCTATGCAACATATTAGTGTTCTAAGAATCTTTTATTAGTTTGTGCATCCACACCCCAACCGAATTACATATGCAATTTACCATGCCCAGTTATATCAAGGTAGATTTGAGTGTTGCTCTTTTTTCTACAGCAAAAGGGCCTTAGAGATTATAATTAGAGCGAAGCAACACCAAGATTCTCTGACTCAAACTGGTTCTTTCTCATCAACCAACTTCAGCAAGATCTTGGGCCTTAAGATTGCATCAGGAATCTCTTTCAGACAGACGAGACTTGCAAGTATCAAACTTATTAATTGATACATTAGGTATCAGTTGCATCTTTTTACCAAGGTGTGTTTGAAGAAGAAATCGCAGTACAGTTATATCAAGGTAGATTTGAGTGTTGCTCTTTTTTCTACAGCAAAAGGGCCTTAGAGATTATAATTAGAGCGAAGCAATTCAGCTACACTTTGACTGCATGTATACAAGCCTAGTAACCTGGTGGCCATTACTGTGTTTCACTCGCTGAGTGATATTAGAGGTGTAATACTGTACTTTAGTATTCATGTGTGAGGCACACATAACTGCATGTATGTTTAAACCGGTTTTAACTTTTAACTGTCTATCTAGAGAAGAATCATTAAGGTATTGGGTGCTTTTAGTAACACACTAATCACTAGTGCTGCTATTTGTTCCTAATACCAGATTGATTACCTTGTTTTAATAATAGCAGTCAGCTAATTTTAAATTAATTTACATGTTATAACCCCCCTTTGTTTTGATGTTCTCTCTGAACCTCAAAAGGAACCAGAGACATTTCTATTTTTGATTTGTTTATTTTCAAACATGTGCCCTAATTTTTAGGACCCTGTTACACAAGTCATCTAGACAAACACTACGGCATAACTATCATCCTGAGCACCAAATAATAAGCATAATCTGAATAGAAATGCTCTCCTTTTCCTTCGGCTTTTCCCTTTTCTCCTTCACTTCCTCAGAGATTGAGCCTGTTTGGGATCCATCAGTAAATTCTGAGTGATAATTTGACAATAAGAGTAGTCTTAAGTCATCAATCAAAACCCTGTTTACGCCCTTTTCAGCAAACATATGCTGACCAAAACCTATCTTAGCATTCACACTCTGTTTTGATCTTGTAGTAGTCTCTAGCCCTTACTCTCAACACAAGTTTGCCAAAATGTTGCAGATGCTCAGACTAACTGCCCAGAATGCAGACCAAAGAGGGCTGGCCAGGCGTTGTGAGGAACACCCCCTACCCAGGGCTGACGACCACTTACTGAGCCAAAAGCAACTGGACACAGAGGGAAGAGTACCTCAGACTCAT
>NW_015506324.1:96749-97024 GCF_001515645.1 Sinocyclocheilus grahami | reverse complement strand
GAGACTCTGATCCAGCAGCTGAACAACACTCAAGACAAGCTTGACATGGTCCGAAGAGAACTCAGGGACTCCTACATGCTGCAAAAGGAAACGCAGTGGGAGAGACACCCTACTCCTGCATCCTCACTCAGCAGTGCAAACTTCCTCATATGCACCAAGCTACGAAGGGGGGAGCCAACACTTTCTGCTTAACAACTCAACAGACAGAACCATAATACCTCAAGCAACCACAGGGAAGCATCCCTGCAGCAGCGCATGATGCGACCCCCAGAGAC
>NW_015506324.1:88890-96492 GCF_001515645.1 Sinocyclocheilus grahami | reverse complement strand
TGTGTGTGTGTGTGTGTGTGTGTGTATGTGTATGTTAGACCAGTCTATGTGTTTATGTAGTATGTTAGACTAGTTTAAGTGTTTATGTAGTTAATAAAACCTTACTTGTATCACACTTGACGTGTTCATTGTTTGCTCATAACCGGAGTCAATAATCATGCAGATTTACGTTACAAACTTATAGAATTGTGCAGTAAGAAGGTTATTTCCTTTAACCAGGAAATTAACGTTCTTAGAATTGACAAGACGGTTGACCCTGAGTGGTCAGCTAAATATCTACAGTGGATCTAAAATATTAATAATTAATCATAATTAGTTATGGTTAATTATTCATATTTCCCATGAGCTGATTCGCTACAGAGATTGGTGGAGAGAATGCGGGCGTGATAAAATGAAAGTTATGAGTTTAAACACTGGCAACTTAAAAGTGTGTGCGTGATAGCCCAGGTTAAAATAGGATTGACTTCAGATGCCCTGTTGTGTCCCTATTTGCTGGCTTGTTTAGATGCAGATAAAGTGGGGGTTTGAATTGGTACCGCTATTATAATTGGTAGAGTCTTTATGTATTTCATGCTTAATGGTATCGGTGTCAGGTTAATCTGATTTTAGCAAAGAAACCCTAATTTCAGTATTAAAGCATAAATCTGTCTTGACAAAGCGTAAGTCTGAATCTCAGCTCAGCGGCATGTCCAAACTGTACCATAATGTAATATGCTTTAGTGAAGAAATCACAAAATTGCAGTATTGTTTTAAATTGTTTCTTTGAAGAAGAAATCTCAGTACAGTTATATCAAGGTAGATGTGAGCGCTGCTCCCCTTTCTACAGCATAAAGGCCTTATAGTTTATAATTAGATTGAAGCAATTCATCTACACTTTGACTGTATATATATAAGCCGAGCAACCTGGTGGTCATTACTGTGTTTCACTCGCTGAGTGAAATTAAAGGTGTAATACTGTACTTTAGTACTCATATGTGAGGCAAACATAACTACATATATGTTTAAACCGGTTTTAACTTACAGTAAACATGTTTTGTAATTCTTTAAACAAGTGCAAGAAGTTTATTGTTGCATTAGAGAAGCACTCACCGAAGTGCTAATGTAATGCAACAAGTCTTGAAGGTTGAAAGCACCACGTTCTAAAACTATGACTGTTTAACATATACAGACATTAAACTGCGTTAATTACACTGGCATGCATTGGTTACCGTGACAACAACTTGTCACAGGAAGTGCTAACTTCACATAGCACAACACGCCATGTTTGTAAACAAACCATTTGAAGCAGCTAAGCTAACACGACTTAGCATAGTTTCATTTTAGGCTAAGCTACTCAAATAGCTTTCACAATTAGGGGTTAACACTCTTTAATTGAAGCTCTTAAATACATGCGTGTGTGCAGTGTGAAGTAATTTGAATTTAACCTAATCCCTGGTTTCTGATTTTTCCATTTCTCTTCCTTCTTTTTCTTCTTTTTCTATGTTTCTCAATCTTCAATTCGTCTCAGCGAATTTAACTATCTAGATGTATCCTTCCTGAATGCTATTGCTTAGTTACTAGTTAATTAAATCTAAATTTAATTAAATCTTAACTGTCTATCGAGGAAAGACTCATTAAGGTATTGGGGTGCTGTTAGTAACACACTAATCACTAGTGCTGCTATTTGTTCCTAATACCAGAATGATTCCCTTGTTTTGTTAATAGCAGTCAGCTAATTTTAAATCCATTTACATGTTATGTCCCCTTGATGTTCTCTCTGAACCTCAAAAGGAACCAGAGACATTTCTATTTTTGATTTGTTTATTTTCAAGGAAAAAAAAATAATAGGCATAATCTGAATAGAAATGCTCTCCTTTTCCTTCTGCTTTTCCCTTTTCTCCTTCATACTTCAGAGATTAAGCCTGTTGGGGAACCGTCAGTAAATTCTGAGTGATCATTTGACAATAAGAGTAGTCTTAAGTCATCAATCAAAATCCTGTTTACGCCCTTTTCAGCAAAACATATGCTGACCCAAAACTATTTTAGCATTCACACTCACAATAAGTTTTGATCTTGTAGTAGTCTCTAGCCCTTACTCTCAACACCAGTGTGTCAAAACTTGCAGATGCTCAGACTAACTGCCCAGAATGCAGACCAAAGAGGGCTGGCCAGGCGTTGTGAGGAACACCCCCTACCCAGGGCTGACGACCACTTACTGAGCCAAAAGCAACTGGACACAGAGGGAAGAGTACCTCAGACTCATTACTCAAGCGAGAGTTATGGCTACAAAAAGCTCACCAAGGTCATCATCTTCCTGGCCCACAACCTCATGGGTTTGAAACGGGAGGTAAATGATCTCAAGCAACAGATCACAGCGGTATCCCACAAGGACCCCAGCAGAATGGAGCTACAGGAGGAAATCAATAGATTTAAAAAGGCTCTGACAGCTGCTGAACAGCAAGAGCACCTGGAAAAGGTAGCCAGAAAGGACCTGGAAAGGAAACATCCCACACAAAATTACTATTAAAGCAGCAAATTCTGAGCTCTTAGACAAAGTTGCCAGACAAGAGACTCTGATCCAGCAGCTGAACAACACTCAAGACAAGCTTGACATGGTCTGAAGAGAACTCAGGGACTCCTAAAGGCTGCAAAAGGAAACGCAGTGGGAGAGACACCCTACTCCTGCATCCTGACTCAGCAGTGCAAACTTCCTCATATGCACCAAGCTACGAAGGCGGGAGCCAACACTTTCTGCTTAACAACTCAGCAGACCGAACCATAATACCTCAAGCAACCACAGGGAAGCATCCCTGCAGCAGCGCATGATGCGACCCCCAGAGACTTTGACAAGCTAGCCAGAAAAGTACGAGTAGTAATTTAGAACGGTGGAGTCGTTTGAAACATTGCTTGCAAGCCGACCCAGTAATCAATCTTATGTGTCTGTTTCATAAGTTAGTAACTTCTTCTCCATGCGCATACCAGTTCCTGATCAAAACCAGATAAAATTATAGTTTGAATGCGCCTTCCTGCGAGCAGTAAGAAGTTTTCAGTGCTATAATGTGTTTAAATCGTACGATAAGAAACTAACCTGACTTTAGCGAAGAAATCCTAATTTCTGTGTTAGTAGAGCACAAGTCTATTTTCTGACGACGAAATCTCAGGATTAGCAGCTCATATAAATGGTACCAGAATAAATCGGTCTGATTTTGGGCAAAGAAATCCCCTTTTTCAGTACTGTGTAGGTGATCTGAGTGATGCTCCTCATTTCACTGATTTAAGGCCTTATTATGTGTTATGTATCATTGTATTCATATCGACCCGCTCATGTGAAACATTTACATAACTCTTATACATGTGCGCACCAATTTCTGTTCAAAATCAGATAAGACTATAGCTTGAATGTTCCTTCCTACAGGTAGTAGGCAAAACTCCCTCAGGTGCACGAAGCTACGAAGGGGGGAGCCAGCACTTTCTGCTTAACAACTCAGCAGACAGACCCATAATACCTCCAGCAACCACAGAGAGGAGGGGGTCCCTTCCAAGCATCCCTGCAGCAGCGCATGATGTGACCCCCAGAAACTTTGACAAGCTAGCCAGAAAAATCCCGGCATTCACATTGCTGGGGAAACAATAGTTTCCTACTTTAGGCAGTACGAGCAGTAATTTAGAACGGTGGAGTCGTTTTAAACATTGCTTGCAAGCAGACCCAATAATCAATCTTATGTGTCTGTTTCATAAGTTAGTAACTTCTTCTCCATGCGCATACCAGTTCCTGATCAAAACCAGATAAAATTATAGTTTGAATGTGCCTTCCTGCGAGCAGTAAGAAGTTTTCAGTGCTATAATGTGTTTAAATCGTACGATAAGAAACTAACCTGACTTTAGCGAAGAAATCCTAATTTCTGTGTTAGTGGAGCACAAGTCTATTTTCTGACGACGAAATCTCGGGATTAGCAGCTCATATAAATGGTACCAGAATAAATCGGTCTGATTTTGGGCGCAGAAATCCCCTTCTTCAGTACTGTGTAGGTGATCTGAGCGATGCTCCTCATTTCACTGATTTAAGGCCTTATTATGTGTTATGTATCATTGTATTCATATCGACCCACTCATGTGAAACATTTACGTAACTCTTATACATGCGCGCACCAGGTTCTGATCAAAATCAGATAAAACTATAGCTTGAATGTGCCTTCCTACAGGTAGTAGAAAGTTTCAGTGCTATAATGTGTTTAAATCGTACGATAAGAAACTAACCTGATTTTAGCGAAGAAATCCTAATTTCTGTTGTTAGTAGAGGGTACGGCTTTTCTGATGGGTAAACCTCAGATTAGCAGCCCATATAAATGGTACCAGAATACATCAGTCTGATCTTGGGCGAAGAAATCCCCTTTTTCAGCACTGTGTAGGTGATCACGGTCGAAGGAACCGTAGATGAATACTGTACCTGTCCTGTTAAGGAGGATGTTAATGAACTCTACCCCTTTCCTGATGTTACTACTGTAGAACCTCCAGAGGTGGCGGCATCTGCTGCAGAACCTCCAGAGGTGTCAGTGGTATTCAATTGTGAACTCTCGTCCTGTTCTGTTCCGGCCAAGGAGGTCGTCTGTGAACTCTCTGCCTGTCCTGTCACGGCTATGGAGGCCATCTTTGAACTCCCTATCTGTCCTGTCACGCTATGGAGGCCGTCTATGAACTCCCTGCCTGTCCTGTCACGGCTATGGAGGCCGTCTATGAACTCCCTATCTGTCCTTTCACGGCTATGGAGGCCGTCTATGAACTCCCTATCTGTCTTGTCACGGCTATGGAGGCTGTCGGTGAACTCACTTCCTGTCCTGTCACGGCTATGGAGGCCGTCTATGAACTCCCTATCTGTACTGTCATGGCTATGGAGGCCGTCTATAAACTCCCTGCCTGTCCTGTCACGACTATGGAGGCCGTCGTTGAACTCCCTTCCTGTCCTGTCACGGCTATGGAGACCGTCTGTGAACTCGTTTCCTGTCCTGTAACGGCTATGGAGGCAGTTAGTGAATACCCTGCCTGCCTTGTTAGGGCTATGGAGGCCAATTATAGACTTTTGTCCTGTCCCGATCCAGCCGAGGAGGCTGGTTGTGAACACTCTGTCTTGCCAGTCCCAGTCAATGAATTTAAATATGAATTCTCTACCTGTGTTGTCTCCACAAACATCTCTGTTGAATCATCCATCTTGCCTATCCCGGTCAGTGAGTCAAATTATAAGCTGTCACCTTGCTCAGTCTCTCCAAGTGTGTCAACTGTTGAACCGTCTGTCTGTCTAGTCAGTCCAGTTCACATCAATGCTCATGATTCTGAATTGTGTGTCAGTGTGTCTGATGATGATGTTCCTGTCTGTCCAGTTTCCGCCAATGACCCCGAGTGTGAACTGTTAGTCCGTCCAGTTTCAGATTTTGCTAATGAAATGTCTATCAGTTCAGTTTCAGTCCGTGAGCTTAATGTTGAATCATTTCTCTGTTTAGTCTTGCCTAGTGTGTCTGGTTTCAAAGTGTCTGTTCTGAGTCTGTCCTATTTCCTCACATGTCTCAGAGCTTGAACTGTCTGTCACGTCCAGGGAACCCGCCTCTGAACACTCGATCCCAACTGTCATGAGATCAGATGCACCCCACCTTTACCCCGGTGGCCCTGTCACAGCCCAAACATCCACCTTTGACCTCTTAACTCTGTCTATCATGAGCCTAGAAACCACAAAAACACTCCATGTCTGTCCCATTACCCCTGTCATTTCCCAAGAGACCACTAATGAACTGTCTACCTATCCTGTTTCAGTCAAGAATTCTAGTTTTGAGCCATATGTCAGTCCTGTTTTGACCAATGAGACATATTTTGAATGGTCTGCCTGTCCAGTCTCAGTCAGTGAGTCTGCTTATGAACTGTCTGCCTGTCCAGTCTCTGTCAATGAGCCAGATTTTGAACTGTCTACCCATTCAGTGGTCACCAGGGAGACTATGGATAAACTTATTGTGTTCCCTGCCTCGATCCTTGAGACGGTGAATGCACTGTCTGTTTCCTGTTTTTCAATTTTACCCAGTTCCCACTTCCTGCCTCGGTTTCCTGCTCCGTCTGCTCCACTGTGGAGGTATTTTGCTCCGCCCAGGTGGGCATCTGTCCCGTCTGCTCCGCCCTGGTGTGCTTCTGTCTTGTCTGCTCCGCCCTGGTGGGTTCCTACTCTGTCTGCTCCACCGCTCAGTCTCTCCAAGTGTGTCAACCTGTTGAACCGTCTGTCTGTCTAGTCAGTCCAGTTCACATCAATGCTCATGATTCTGAATTGTGTGTCAGTGTGTCTGATGATGATGTTCCTGTCTGTCCAGTTTCCGCCAATGACCCCGAGTGTGAACTGTTAGTCCGTCCAGTTTCAGATTTTGCTAATGAAATGTCTATCAGTTCAGTTTCAGTCCGTGAGCTTAATGTTGAATCATTTCTCTGTTTAGTCTTGCCTAGTGTGTCTGGTTTCAAAGTGTCTGTTCTGAGTCTGTCCTATTTCCTCACATGTCTCAGAGCTTGAACTGTCTGTCACGTCCAGGGAACCCGCCTCTGAACACTCAATCCCAACTGTCATGAGATCAGATGCACCCCACCTTTACCCCGGTGGCCCTGTCACAGCCCAAACATCCACCTTTGACCTCTTAACTCTGTCTATCATGAGCCTAGAAACCACAAAAACACTCCATGTCTGTCCCATTACCCCTGTCATTTCCCAAGAGACCACTAATGAACTGTCTACCTATCCTGTTTCAGTCAAGAATTCTAGTTTTGAGCCATATGTCAGTCCTGTTTTGACCAATGAGACATATTTTGAATGGTCTGCCTGTCCAGTCTCAGTCAGTGAGTCTGCTTATGAACTGTCTGCCTGTCCAGTCTCTGTCAATGAGCCAGATTTTGAACTGTCTACCCATTCAGTGGTCACCAGGGAGACTATGGATAAACTTATTGTGTTCCCTGCCTCGATCCTTGAGACGGTGAATGCACTGTCTGTTTCCTGTTTTTCAATTTTACCCAGGTCCCACTTCCTGCCTCGGTTTCCTGCTCCGTCTGCTCCACTGTGGAGGTATTTTGCTCCGCCCAGGTGGGCATCTGTCCCGTCTGCTCCGCCCTGGTGGGTTCCTACTCTGTCTGCTCCACCATGGAGGTCTTCTGCTCCGCCCTGGTGGGCTTCTGTCCCGTCTGCTCTGCCCTGGTGGGCTTCTGTCTTGTCTGCTCCATCCTGGTGGGTTCCTGCTCTGTCTGCTCTGGCCTGGTGGTCTTCTGCTCCTCCGTGGTGGTCTTCTGCTCCGTCTGCTCTGACCTGGTGGTCTCCTGTGCTGCTCTGGTGGTCTTCTGCTCCGCCGTGGGGATCTTCGGAACCGTCTGCTCAGCTGTGGTGGTCCTCAGCTCCACCTGCTCTGCCGGCTCCACCCTGGTCCTCTGCTCTGCCAACTCTGCCTCAGACCCCAGTCTCTCCACTTCCACGTGGACCTGGCCCTCCGTCCCTCCCCCTGTCCCGCCTCAGCTCCACCGCCCTCCTGGATTATATTGAGTTAGGAGCGTCTGGAAGCCGCTCCTTGGGGGGGGGGGGCTTGGTCACAAATCTGGTCCCGGAACTTCCATCCC
>NW_015506324.1:80593-88313 GCF_001515645.1 Sinocyclocheilus grahami | reverse complement strand
CACATGTCTCAGAGCTTGAACTGTCTGTCACGTCCAGGGAACCCGCCTCTGAACACTCAATCCCAACTGTCATGAGATCAGATGCACCCCACCTTTACCCCGGTGGCCCTGTCACAGCCCAAACATCCACCTTTGACCTCTTAACTCTGTCTATCATGAGCCTAGAAACCACAAAAACACTCCATGTCTGTCCCATTACCCCTGTCATTTCCCAAGAGACCACTAATGAACTGTCTACCTATCCTGTTTCAGTCAAGAATTCTAGTTTTGAGCCATATGTCAGTCCTGTTTTGACCAATGAGACATATTTTGAATGGTCTGCCTGTCCAGTCTCAGTCAGTGAGTCTGCTTATGAACTGTCTGCCTGTCCAGTCTCTGTCAATGAGCCAGATTTTGAACTGTCTACCCATTCAGTGGTCACCAGGGAGACTATGGATAAACTTATTGTGTTCCCTGCCTCGATCCTTGAGACGGTGAATGCACTGTCTGTTTCCTGTTTTTCAATTTTACCCAGGTCCCACTTCCTGCCTCGGTTTCCTGCTCCGTCTGCTCCACTGTGGAGGTATTTTGCTCCGCCCAGGTGGGCATCTGTCCCGTCTGCTCCGCCCTGGTGGGTTCCTACTCTGTCTGCTCCACCATGGAGGTCTTCTGCTCCGCCCTGGTGGGCTTCTGTCCCGTCTGCTCTGCCCTGGTGGGCTTCTGTCTTGTCTGCTCCATCCTGGTGGGTTCCTGCTCTGTCTGCTCTGGCCTGGTGGTCTTCTGCTCCTCCGTGGTGGTCTTCTGCTCCGTCTGCTCTGACCTGGTGGTCTCCTGTGCTGCTCTGGTGGTCTTCTGCTCCGCCGTGGGGATCTTCGGAACCGTCTGCTCAGCTGTGGTGGTCCTCAGCTCCACCTGCTCTGCCGGCTCCACCCTGGTCCTCTGCTCTGCCAACTCTGCCTCAGACCCCAGTCTCTCCACTTCCACGTGGACCTGGCCCTCCGTCCCTCCCCCTGTCCCGCCTCAGCTCCACCGCCCTCCTGGATTATATTGAGTTAGGAGCGTCTGGAAGCCGCTCCTTGGGGGGGGGGGGCTATGTCACAAATCCTGTCCATGAACTTCCATCCACTTGCAACCAGAGGTCGCCCTCCCATTATATTGACTCTCACACCACGCAGACTATTACACATCACCCTGGACTACATTTCCCATGCTCCATTGCGCTAATCACAAGCTCACCTGAAACCAATAACACACACTATATAAATCAGTCTCACACCACCATTCAAGGCAGAATATTGTTCAGCGCTTATCGCGTGATAGCTACGTTACAGAGCCATTTCAGAGTTTTGTCAAGTTCCTAGTTCTAGTCTAGTCACATCTAGTTTGGTGCCTGATTGCCTGTTTCCTGATCTCCTGCCTGTCTTGGATTCTTCTATTGCCTACCTCTCTGGACATTGTTCGCCGATCTCAGACCCACGCTAGCCTTTGGATTAATCTTCATCTTGCCTCTTCTATTACTGTTTGCTCTGTATCGACCCATGCCTGTTTCATGACCACGCCTTTTGATAAAAGCATGCAAATGGATCCGCACGTCTCACGTCTCTCACCCCGTAACATATACCCCTATTTTGTGTGTCCAGAGAAACAAACATGTATGTTTAATAGGCACCAACTGAACTTTGATGTATTTGATAAAAGCAGCAGTTCCCATCACCCTAATGGCACAATTCCTTATAATCCTTTATGCAAAGGCTTCCCGGGGATCAAAGTAACTGAGTTTTGCCCGAGGCTATAAAATATTAAAAATGAGTATGCCTTGAACAATATATTAGCAGGTTGAAAATCACCCTATATTTTCGATTGATTAGGGAGACTATTCAAAGAATGTCCGCTACTTACATTTAATACGACAGATACTAAATAACCAGTTGTGCTCATTTAAAAGGGGAAAACAGCCACACCATTTTTGCAATGGATAGTTTTTCAAAGTTAAGCTCACATTTAGCTGTTTGTTCACAAATATTACCGAATCTGTTTGTAAGTAGTAGATAGAAACATGGTCCATGACAAAAACACTTTATCAAAGATTTCTATTGCTTTAAATAAGCTCTAGATTTGTATTCCAAATAAATAACTGCATTGTCTGAGGCTGTGAAGCGGCCATTGTTTAATCATTATTTGTCATCGTTTACAGTACATCTAGAAACCCTAAGAGGTCGACCATGGTTGTCAGACAGACAGATCTATCAGACAGATCAAACTTTCATATTTCTATAAACAGTCTATAATTTGCCAGCATGCTTATGATTAAACAATGAAATTGAATTCTGTGCTAGTCAGCAATGAGAACGGTAGGCAATATAGTAATTTGGTGTCTGCTACTGCGAGCACAATATTTCAAAAGTGGAACCTCTGCCTTTAACAAATGCCAAGGATGAAAGTTTCAAAGTAAAACATCAGACGGTCAATTACTCCATCAGGGGATCATTAGGCCAGCCGAGAGCTGCTTTTAATGCACTTTATCAGAAGCATACTCAAAAGTTAGCAATAAAGTTTTATCTTAAGTTGTAGTCTAGCTTTTAACTTTTATTTTAGCAGTTTCATAGTACTGTATGTTTTAGAGATATTGGCCTATATCAGCCTGATTGATCCAGCTATATTGCATGCCGTGCTTTGGCCTACAACTGTTTGAATTAATCAATAAAATATATTGAAATAATACATTTTATAAATAAATAATACATTTTTATCAAATGTAGTATGTTAAGTATTGCCGCAGTAGCATCAACAGAAGTGTAATCAAACTGCGTGGTCCAGAAAATAGGCAGTAGGCAAAGCAGAATTTACAGTTTTTTCATACTAATACCCCTAGAAAAGATATAAGGGTGGTGGTACAGAAATCAGTATTCATATATATAATTTTGGTGATGTTTTACATAACACAGCTGAGATAAAAGTCAGAATCGTCTTTGTGATTTAGCCTTTCCTGTGATTCTCATTTCCTGTTATAAAACACAGAAGTAGAAAACATTAACATTAAAGCTTTATTGCTTCTCTTTGTTGTCCATGACAGACAGGATTATGCACTTTCTGTCCTTCGTGAGCCCATGCTTAAGAATGTGCTGGAGTTATTTTAGGTGCACTTGAGGAGGTGACAGATAAATTTAGGGGAAAAGTGTAGTACTCGGTTGAGGAAGAGAATGTAGCAGAGACACAAAAGAGTGATCAATTTTTCTTTTCTCAGGACTGCACTTAGATTATACTCCTCACACAGTCTGCAACGGGACTCTGCTGAGCAGCACAATAGCTTTTGGTTTGTGAGACACAGTCTTGTTTTAGCCTGCATTTTTTTATGGTTCTGAGTACTGCAAAAACTCTTTGGATTCACATAATGACAAATTTGAAATCTTGAAGTTCAGCTTTAATAGATTGAAAGGCTTCTGGCATGCTTAATCTATTTGGCTGTGTGTAAAAATGTAGCACAGGGTTGTGTATTAAACCTTGGTCATTTTATTTCTTGATAGTCATAATAAATGAAAATATCACCGGAGAAGAACAATTCATGTACTATAAAACAAAATGAGATCATAAAGGGCAACGATGCATCACTGTAGTAGATTAAATGAAAATCAGGCAACCAGTAAGACTTTAAAACTATACTCTGTCATATAATAATGGCAATGTGTTAATGCTAACATGCATCTTATTATTCCATTTCAAGATGATAAACTTTTTTTTTAATTCCACAACTTTCAGAAAACAAAAGAGACATCAAGGCATTAAGACAATCATCTCACCAAGACTGATAAGATATGCAAATAACAACAAAAGGGAGAACATAAATAAATAATAAATAAAAACATTTTTCATAAACCAATATAAGGTCAGGCCAGGCTTTCTAATAATTTCAGTAGTTTTAAGGCATTAAAAAATAAATTAAAAAATTAAATAAATTTAAGAAAATATTAAATACAAGTTGGGTCTTCATACATTTAGATTTATAAAAAAAAAATTAATACATCTAAATAGGTGGTTATGCAGTTTATAGATGGATGGCTATGCAGTTTATAATATCACAATTTTTATTTTCCAGTTTCAAAATCCTTTACGATCTAAACATGAAAAAATGTGCTGTTTTTCTGTCGTTTCAATGTCATTTTCACAAAAGCAGCACTTATTGTTCTAAAAATCTAACAAGTAATGAACATGCAATAACAAACAGAAAATGAGGACCTCATGTGAATGTGGTGTGTGTGTGTGTGTGTGTGTGTGTGAACCCCTTTGGGTACATTACTAGAGTCATGGAGTCGCACATACAGATACAGGTGCATGCTTTCATGCTGAGGTGCAGACAGAATGGTGTGATATAAAATAATTGTCCTTGGTAAAATGCTTTGAAAACCTGCATATCTAATGGACTTGAAAGAACCCTTTTTTTCACAGTTAAAATATCGCCTAACTCTGTTTGGCTTTATAATGTGGAAAATCTTAATCTTATGGAATTAAATGCAGATATTATGAGACGTTCAGTTCAACCCTGTGAAACTTTATTGCATCGTTCAGCAGCAGTGGATTCGTATATTCACAGCAGAAAATCTCCACACTTCTCATTCCTTAAGGCAAAATGTGGGCAAATATGATGTGGCATTCAGAATTGGTCCAATGAAAAGTTCGAAGTTCAAAAGACATTGCCTGTGCTTCTTTTCTCTTTTTCTGTATGGCTAAACGAACAAATTCTGCAGCCTACAATGGCCCACAATTCATTGGCATTGATGCACAAATTATTAGACATATTGACATTACATTTATATCAGACTGACTTTTAAAAAAATTAAACCTCACATTGCTGTATGTATTCATCTATTGAAAAACAGGTAATTTCTTAAAGAAGCCAAGGCCTGAGAACATTAGAAAGAAAGTCAACTTAGTCTTGAACATTCTTTGCAAGGCTGTAAGATAGTGGTCGACCAATATATCGGCCCGATATTTGGCATTTTTCAAATATCGGCATCAGCCGATATTTTTTTCTGTTTGGCCGATGCGTTCGAGGCGGGACTTTTATTTTGACGGCGCGATGGCAGTGCCTGAGCACACAGTGCTCACATTCTCCCTGGTCACTGTTGTCGTTAACAGTTCTTTCTAAATACGGATAGAAGTCTGTTTAATAATCAGACAGAACTGTTAAACAAAGGAATTAAAATGTATACAGAAAGTATTATAACGATTGCTTTTATATTATTAGTAATAGAAAGGCAAGCATTATAATACTTTCTCGTTTGCCGTCAGCATTCAGCAAATACGCATTTACATAATTTAAACAAATCTTTGAATGGCTAATGAAAATGTAATTTCACAAACCTTGCAAACTTAGTCGAATCCAGCTGTGAGATCTTGTGAAGTGTGCATGTGACCTGCATGATCGCATGTTCTCTGCGTGACTTTTGGTCCGTGCAAAATGAATGCTTTAAACATTAAATTTGTGATTTCAAATTATGCTGTGCTTTATGCATTTGCCCACTGCCATATTCATGTCATTTTCACTGTGCTCTATGTAAAATGAGTGTTACCATGGCTTTATTTGAAAAAATATGATTCCCAATGCACACAAACTTCCCAGAATGCTGAGTGCTATGTTGGTTACAGTTTACTTCCTTTTTAATTATAATTTTATTAAATATTTAATTATTTGTAAAAAATACTTTATTCATCTAAAGTATAAGTATGTTTATTTTACTAATTTATTTTTTAATCCATTTTCAAATTATTTCAAATTTCTTAAATATTAATTAAAATAAATACCATTATATCGGCCATCGGCCACCCTGCGTTCCAAGATATCGGCATCGGTCAAAAAAAACAATATCGGTCGACCACTACTGTAAGATTATTCAAGCAAGGCAATCAATTTTCAAAACCAGACGTGTTCCTGGCCCTATCTTCCTGTTCTGAAAGGTGTCTTGAGTTGTTAGTTGCCATGGCAACTTTTACACTGACCGTACCCTATTGCAGTGGTTTTCAGTCCAGGCCTGCATGGGGACTCACAGCACTGCATATTTTGTATGTCTTTCGTATGTCATTTAGAGAGAACTCTATGTACTGAACTGAGCATGTCAAATGGGATAAACATACAATGTGTGCAGTGCTGTCACTTATTTGTGCTTGTCCGAGTCTTCAAGAGCAAGCTTAATCTGTTCATTACAGAATACCGCTTGGTACAAGGTCATTTTAAAACGCGAAATGCAGATGGAGGGCAGGAAGTGATTTCCACATATGAAGCACTATTAATGTTTTGCGTCGTTTATGGTTGCTCAAATCGATCAAACCGAGAAACCACAAGGAGCTTTTATCGTGTACCAAAAGTTGGTGTTCATAAGGGGGGAAAATGAAATAAATTGACTGAACCTGCATCTGCGGTCGGGAGAAGCCGAGTCGGATAATGCTTGTGTGTGCAGTGACCACTTTGTCAGGAGTTAATAAAACTTACATATGCAACCACTAACAAAAAATATGCCTCCATACTTTTGTATGCTTTCATTTGTTTTCTGGAGTAGAATAATGTCTATGCCAGGTTTCATAAAGCACCTTAGGTGTAATTTTCCTTATCATTACATATGGTTTGGAAAACTTCACTTAAGTGTTACACGGAGCAAGCAGGTTCAATCCAAGTCTTTGATCTGCCACTTTAAATGACAAACGTTTATTGATCAAATTACATACGTAACATGGTCATTGAACTTACACGTATGTTTGAGCTTCCAAAAAAGCCATATGAATCTGAATAACTTATGAATGGACAGAAATTATGAAAAAACTTGCCAATGTATGTATTAGCAAAGAATCTGTCCATGGCAACAACAGAATTTTGTAATGGCAAAAATTGGGTTGCTGTTGTGAAACATTTAGTGTTCCCCTTCGGGAACTCGAGCTGCGTCGGAAAACGCTAGGGGAACGCCTTCAGCGATACCAAGCTCTGAATCATATGTGTAATCAGTCGAACGATGGGCGAGACGTCCGCGGCGGGTGACGTCATGACCAGGAAGCTTTAAAAGCACGTGAGGTGCCACCGGCGCTAGCTTTCTGTCATTCAGCGAAGCTCTCTGTGTGTGTCGGTCACGATTTATGTTCTGTGAGTCTTATTTATTGTTGTCTGTTCAAAGTCTATAAGCTCCAGCTATGTCTAAGCTCATGCAAGGACAAAGCATTTCAAGGCAAGAGCAGGC
This sequence comes from Sinocyclocheilus grahami, assembly GCF_001515645.1. Taxonomy (NCBI): domain Eukaryota; kingdom Metazoa; phylum Chordata; class Actinopteri; order Cypriniformes; family Cyprinidae; genus Sinocyclocheilus; species Sinocyclocheilus grahami. The sequence goes on along the minus strand of NW_015506324.1, from coordinate 81,114 downwards.
CACGTTGTAGGTTGTGTGTTCCTCCCTGCCCAAAGATAAAGTTATATCACGAGTGGGGACACACACAGCCTGTGCGTGGTTTGCTTGCGAGCGAAGCATAGTTGTTACTGCCTTGCTTCGCTCTCAGAGGGCCCTCTTTGAGGAGGGAGCTTTCACTAGCGTTCCTCGCGGTGCCGGCCCCGCTTTCGCCGAGGCGGAGCGGCGGCTGTGCTCGTGGGTTTCGCGCATGGATCTGCTAACCACCAGATCCGGCGCCCGCTCTTGGGGTTCGGAAGCCCGCGCTGCGATACTTCCCCCCCGGGGAGAGGGCGCGACGCTCCGCCTGTCTTTCTCCGAGGAGATTGATACGGAGGGCGTCAAAGAGCTCGCCAGTTGCACAAACATCAGTTACACAAGCAAACAATATTATGCCTTATATTATAATGAGCAGCATTAATAAGGAGCAGAGCTCGCGCAGCCGGGGCGGATTGTGTTCTCCCCCGCTATTGACGGTCCGCTCTCGCCGGGCACGCTCCGAGGAG
>NW_015506324.1:12452-80124 GCF_001515645.1 Sinocyclocheilus grahami | reverse complement strand
CTCTCACCCCACACTTTCACGACTCAACCACATCGACGATTGGTTGATATTAGCTCAGTCAGAGCGGATGGCGGTTCGACATCGAGATGTCGTTCTCACTCACACGAAAGAGCTGGGGTTAAGACTTAACGCCAAGAAAAGTGTGGTTTTTCCAGTACAGAGAACTACTTATTTCTCAAGAAGGGAGCAGGTATCCTGTCGAGGCAGGGGCTGAGGCCCAGGGAATGGATATGGAGAGTGTTTGGCCAGGCTCAGGTGGACCTGTTGCGACTCATATGATATCACACTGTCCCCTCTGGTTCTCTCTGACTCATCCAGCTCCACTGGGGCTGGATGCCATGGTACAAACGTGGCCGAGGCTTCGTCTGTACACCTTTCCTCCAATTTCTGGAGAGAGTGCGCCGGGACAGGCCCGTCTGTTGTGAGTATCCCCGTTCCGGCCGCGCCGGGTTGGGTCTCAGGCCTGATTCCTCTCCTCGATGGCGCCCTATGGGAGATTCCCGTCAGGAAAGATCTCCTCTCACAGGCGGAGGGCACGCCCCCGCCAGGAGCTGTGGGTGTGGCCTCTGAGGAGGCACAACTCATAACTTCCGGTCTCTCAACCGAGGTTGTTGAGACCATCCTCCATCCAGAGCTCCCTCTATGAGGAAACTGTATTTCTGCGGAGACCGCCAGCCCGACCCAGCTAACTGCCCATTTGGTACAGTTCTGGAGTTCCTGCAGGCCTGTTTATCCGCAGGGTTGACCCACTCCACCCTAGAGGGCTTTGTGGCGGCCATTGTGGCCTACCCCGCCCGACACACACAGAGAGCTTCGCTGAATGACAGAAAGCTAGCGCCGGTGGCACCTCACGTGCTTTTAAAGCTTCCTGGTCATGACGTCACCCGCCGCGGACGTCTCGCCCATCGTTCGACTGATTACACATATGATTCAGAGCTTGGTATCGCTGAAGGCGTTCCCCTAGCGTTTTCCGACGCAGCGTCTCGTTCCCTCGGGGAACCATGGTTACATACGTAACCTGGGACGGTTTCCCTTACCTAAAAGAACCATTTAAGGGATTTTATGCAACACCCTTAAGTTATTCCCATAGGTAAGGGGAAATCACACCTTAAGCCTTATACTTAAGGGAAAAACTGAAGGTTCTTTATGAAACCAGGCACTGGAGGACAAGTTGCTTACCAGCTCGATGGCAGGTTATTATTTCAATTCCGTAGAAAAATCACTCCTCTTTATAACATAATGATCACGTCCAACATATCTTGTGATTTTCTGTTGATACCTTTTTCTTGTAATAGTGTCTAAACCAGTACAATAAATACTTTCCTCCATCTCATCCATTCTGCTTTTCACTTCCTGCCCAACATTTGAGTTTGCGCGTCATGAGAATCAGGTGATTCACGTGCAAACAAGCTATTCACTGCAGAGGATCCATTGCTGAGCAAGTGACGTAATGCTAAAATTAACGTTTATGATCTGATCTAAGTTTTAATTTAGAAGCCTAAAAGAATAGTAATGACATATCTCATCCATTCTGCTTTTCACTTCCTGCCCTCCATCTGAATTTTGCATGTCATGAGAATCACGTGATTGCAAACAAGCTATTCACTGCAGTGAATTAATAAATCTCATAAAATCTCATTTATGACAGCATAAAGAAAGAAGTATTCTGTCAAGAATGTATGTATTTCCTGATGCTTATGAATGATTGACATGAACCCAACAAACTACTGTAATGCCTTATCAATTCAACAATGTATAGCTACAGAAAAGATAAGTCAATGTCCTTGCTCTTTCTTGCCTTGAGGCCACTGAATGAGTGAGGTGACAGAACTCGCAATCACTAACAGTATTACTTGTACTCATTTGTTGGAGCTCTTCACTCTGATTGCTGAGTGACTCATCATTTTGAAGGAAATTGGCTGCTTGAGCAATTTTTATTTCCAAGTTAACAATGTTATTTCCATTTACAGAGAGGGACAAGAGTCTTCAACAAAATAAGAAAAATGCATTTCATATGAAACGTCTCATGTCATACATGTTTTAAAAATAAGCGTTCAGGCACAGATTGCTTTTTTAAAATCAGTGTAGTTTTTACTTGTTCTCTATTAGTAACGTCTTTTAATGCTCCAGAATGATCGAGCTTATACTTGTATCAAAATAAGGCCCTCAGAGAGGAAGTCTACACATGGCAAAAGCATTATAGGATTAGTTCACCCAAAAATGAAAATTCTGTCCGTGTTTACTCACCCTAATTTCTTTCCAAACCTATTCCAAATCATTTTCCCGCTGCTGCAGCTCTCAGATTCACATTTATGTACATGCATATTTGTATATGACATGGTGCAGTTAATTGCATTAAATCAGTGAACAATGTAATAATGAATAATGTCTATTAATAATGTAGATAAAACAGATAAATCTTTCTATAGTATAGTTTCAGAAGACTTTGAATATATCACGGAAGTCATATGGACACATTTAATGATTCTTGTGTTCCTTTTAATTATTTTAAACTAAACATTTTGTGTTTTGTGAAACAAAGAAAATTATATTTGCAATGGCATGATGGCACTGAAAGAACATTGAGTAAGTGATGACAGAATTGCAGCAGCGCCTGAAATAGGCTTATTGGAAGTTACCTTGATGGGGACTATTTTCAGGCGCTGCGTAATATCATTGCGCCTGCTGCACCCATGGTACGGCAGCAAAGTTCCTTGATTATTACGCCGGAATGAGGGTAGAGTTCCTAGCCATATCGGCCTAGAAAATCGTAACTTTTCATTTTCCGTCGATCTTAGTACATGATGTAACTACAGTAGAGTCAAGTTTTAAATAGGAAAAATATAGAAACTCTTTGGTAATTTTTGAGCGAGATGCTAACGGTCTAATCAGACTCAATGATCTATGCTAAGCTACAGCTAAAAGTGCTACCGCCAGACCCCGATATCAGCTGAATGGATTAGAAAACGGTAAAACTCTATTGTTTAACTCTAGTGGAGTTGGAAAATAAGCCTATTTTCAAAAATAGTGGAGTGTTCCTTTAAGTAAAATACTTCATCAACCTGATGGTCGGCTAGTTACTGTTGCCAAGCAATATGACGCATTATAGAAGTCAACTAATGTGTGTGTGCGTATCTGCTCTTTTACTTTCTTAAAACATAGCTTATCAAGATTTTAAAGCAGAAATATATATTTTATAATAATGCAATAAACATGATGGATGAAGAAAGTTTAGGTTTATGATTAGATGACACATACATTGCATCTTATCTCTATCAGAACAACAATTTACTTTAAAAGCAACACGGTGCTGTTGTTCAGGACCAAACACATCCATTCAGCTTGTCACTAACCTGCAAAGATGCTATTTATTATACACCATTTTTGTTCCCCCGTTAAAATCCATGCTGAAAATCAATGTGGTTAAACTGGCAAGACTCCAGCCACCAACGTAGACCTGCAGGAGAGAGCTGTAATAATTGACACAGCACTGACAAATAAAGCTATGTGTTTTGTGAGTAAACCACCCCTTGTGTCAAAGCGAATAGATAGCGCTTAGTAAGAGTTTAGAGATGACTTTATTTAATCCCATTTCATCTTGTTAAAAATATACTGCGAGGAGATGCTTGAATATAAAAGTTGTAGTAAAACTCTCTTGAATAATTTGTTGAGATAAATCAGTGCTTCTGATAACATATTTGTTCAATTTTTCATCCATTCTACATTTTTGCCATTTTAAGATGTTTGCCAGTGAGTCTTCAGTATTATTATATGTTTGAAATGTCCTTCAGCGTACACTGAGAGTAAAGTGGATCTTGGACTGCCGGGCCCAGCAGGATATTCAGATGTCCTTTTTAAATCCAGCTCTCGATGTAAGGGTTTTTAGGTTCAAGATGACTGCCATTATTTCTTTGATATCGTTATGTTTTTATACTTGCATAATCAGATCAATCTTTCACCAGTGTAATCCAATATTGAAACGTTGTTTTTGCGCATCATACAGTAAGCAGATGTGTGCTAACTGACTTTGACACCTGTGTAGTTGTTATTGATTGTACCGTGGAACTTAATGAAAGCCGAATTACTCTACAACAAAAGGCGCAATTAAAGGGATAAAAATATGCACCGTTTCTGACAGGTTAACAAGCATCAAGAAATTAGCTGCCACTTTTTGACAGATGCCTTGAAAACACCCCCCTTGAACTCTGAATTGATAAACAGAAGCGTTTCAAGTAAGGCAGTGAAGGGTGTGAAGAATGCATTGACATGGGAACCTGACTTTTTGAGATAAATCGAGGGTGTGGTGTATTTGAGTTCAATACTCATGTGCTGTTTTGACACGTCTGACGCGTTCATAATACATATGCTCTTTTGTTTCCTTATCGAATGGCTCTTTGTCCTTTTCATCGGGTTCTTCAGGCTGAACATTACCATTCTGCTCTCTCGTATGCTTTGGTCATCATTAATTAAGACGACTCGGCGTTGGCTTATTGACCTCCGTGGCACAGGGGATTTTGATGGGTTGTGAGGAGCTCATGGACTCTGGCCCAAAGCCTATTTTTTCCCCCCATTCGGTCATCCACAGTGTTTGATGCATGGCAATTTAAATCCCCTCTTCTAATTAAATGTGATCTGCACTTGAGCTAAATGACATTTTTACAGAAGGCTATCTGGTACCTTCAAGACAAGGTGACATTCCACTTTCCATTATACAGGATTATAACAAGTAGCTGGACTCTCACAAAGTACGGCTTGAGCGCTGGCTCTCCCTGCAAAAATCAGTTATGGTGATGTGCAGGCAGCTTTGAGGAATCAAAGGGATTTGAGACTTAATTCACAGCTTAGCCATTACATCCCAGGTGTCAGCACAATGCAAAGTTCAGCAATAACTCGTTAATAAAATAATGTCATCAGTTGTTTTCTGCAGATTTTCTTAAATGCAAGGAATTCCAGTGAATTCTTTATGTATGGATATTGTTTATAGTTGTACAACATTTAGTTCCGGTCCTTGAATCTGAGCCTTTAAGTTGCGTTCCAGGAGTTCTGCGAAGCACTGGGTCTTTTTGTTTGCTTCAGTCAGACTGTCAATGTGGTCAACATTCCTGGTAAACTGGCACTAAATATCACTAAGAAAACTAGCAGAAGCCACTGAATATAATAATTTTCATATATGATCAATTACTTGCGCCTTAGAGCGAGCAGAAGAAACACAATAAATGCAGTCATTGCTTTCGGTGGTGGATGCCAGCTGTTTGGGAACGCAGTCGTTCGTGTAAGATAATTATACAGAAATACTTTGATGACATTTCAGAATAACCATAACAACATATAGATGCTGTGAACGAGATCAGTCCGGTGCTAGTCAAGTTATCCCGTCTCATAACGCAAAGTCACATGACTTTTTCGATGCGCATGGAGGAATTTATTTGGTAAATGTGTAGATTATGTGCATTTTTTCTTATCGGATAAAAAGTTTATCCTACTCAAATGTGTGCATAAGTTTTTTATTCTAAAATGCACATCTTGGAGTTTCCATCCAGTGTTTTTTTTTAATGCGATATTCCAAAATGTAAAAATAGGTGGATGGAAACAGAGCTATTGGATCATTCGCACAAATTCTTTCAGAAATGAAACAAGGCTTTATGATGAGTCATTAAATCATTCCCTTAAAAATGTGTTCAGGAACCAAATCAACCAAAGCAAGTCTTTATGATAAGTCATTTTAATCATTCACTCAACCGATTTGTTAATTCAGGAATTAAATGGGTGACTGTGTCAATGAATTCTTTACTCAACCAATTTGGTTACAGCATTTCTGCTGTAAATGTCTTTTGAGCTGTTTTCACTGGTTGAGCAAAATGAGACAAAGTAACTGTGGTCGTTGTGTCTAAAATTCAAGTTAATATAAACGTTTTGTTTGTTGAACTGTTTATGAAAGCAGTATCACACTATTGTGCTGCCATCTTGTTAGGCTAATAACTTCTCAGAAGTGGTCCAAGCCAATTTTGGAAGTTACAATGTAATGTTTTCTAATTAGTAATGGCAATTTTTGAGTTTCACCCTAAAGAGGGTCTTTGGGACACTCACTGTTTTTCCTTACTTGTTGGACTGTTGTATACTACTTGTGGTATCACTGTGTTGCTTTGCAACACACAAAGCTGGATGTTCATGCTTTTAATGGAAATAATTTGTTTGCATAGAAAAAATATATACTGTATATACAACCTATACCAGGCCTTTTTTTTGTGAAACAAAAGTGTGATGTTTAGCACTAACACTATGCATTAAGCAGTTCAAAACTGTTCAACATTCAATATGTGCAGTGTTGAGGAGCTCCAGGAAAATGGTTGAGATCCACTGGCATAAAGAGAGCAGTCATTAGTAATAAAGTTATAGAAGAGATTTAAATTTCACTACATGATGGAAACATCCATCTAGAAAGCAGATCATGTTCATATGACAATGTCCCTTAGGTGGATTAATACTACTACCATAAAACTCAGCTAATACCACTCACTCACCCCTGAGCAGTTATGTAGAGGATTTTCAGTACATTCAGCACATTGAATGAAAAATGCATTTTGTGCATGACTCATTGAGTATTGTTCACTTCTCTTCTTGAGAGATCCATTTTTATCTTTCAAGTAGGGTGGCCCTAATGACCATGAATATATAGGAAGACCGGAACTATTATGGCAGTCAGTGGATTTTCCCTGTTGGAACGTTCAGATGAGAAACTTTTGTAGAAAGCAATGCTGTCTACACTGGATGCGGCTCGATGCGACATGACAACATATATGGTGTGTAAGGTTGCAAGTAAATAAGTGTGGAATTGCACTGTCTGTTTGCTTATGTGCATCAATCGGAGTGGCACAACTCATAACTTCCGGTCTCTCAACCGAGGTTGTTGAGACCATCCTCCATCCAGAGCTCCCTCTATGAGGAAACTGTATTTCTGCGGAGACCGCCAGCCCGACCCAGCTAACTGCCCATTTGGTACAGTTCTGGAGTTCCTGCAGGCCTGTTTATCCGCAGGGTTGACCCACTCCACCCTAGAGGGCTTTGTGGCGGCCATTGTGGCCTACCACGCCCGACACACACAGAGAGCTTCGCTGAATGACAGAAAGCTAGCGCCGGTGGCACCTCACGTGCTTTTAAAGCTTCCTGGTCATGACGTCACCCGCCGCGGACGTCTCGCCCATCGTTCGACTGATTACACATATGATTCAGAGCTTGGTATCGCTGAAGGCGTTCCCCTAGCGTTTTCCGACGCAGCGTCTCGTTCCCTCGGGGAACCATGGTTACATACGTAACCTGGGACGGTTTCCCTTACCTAAAAGAACCATTTAAGGGATTTTATGCAACACCCTTAAGTTATTCCCATAGGTAAGGGGAAATCACACCTTAAGCCTTATACTTAAGGGAAAAACTGAAGGTTCTTTATGAAACCAGGCACTGGAGGACAAGTTGCTTACCAGCTCGATGGCAGGTTATTATTTCAATTCCGTAGAAAAATCACTCCTCTTTATAACATAATGATCACGTCCAACATATCTTGTGATTTTCTGTTGATACCTTTTTCTTGTAATAGTGTCTAAACCAGTACAATAAATACTTTCCTCCATCTCATCCATTCTGCTTTTCACTTCCTGCCCAACATTTGAGTTTGCGCGTCATGAGAATCAGGTGATTCACGTGCAAACAAGCTATTCACTGCAGAGGATCCATTGCTGAGCAAGTGACGTAATGCTAAAATTAACGTTTATGATCTGATCTAAGTTTTAATTTAGAAGCCTAAAAGAATAGTAATGACATATCTCATCCATTCTGCTTTTCACTTCCTGCCCTCCATCTGAATTTTGCATGTCATGAGAATCACGTGATTGCAAACAAGCTATTCACTGCAGTGAATTAATAAATCTCATAAAATCTCATTTATGACAGCATAAAGAAAGAAGTATTCTGTCAAGAATGTATGTATTTCCTGATGCTTATGAATGATTGACATGAACCCAACAAACTACTGTAATGCCTTATCAATTCAACAATGTATAGCTACAGAAAAGATAAGTCAATGTCCTTGCTCTTTCTTGCCTTGAGGCCACTGAATGAGTGAGGTGACAGAACTCGCAATCACTAACAGTATTACTTGTACTCATTTGTTGGAGCTCTTCACTCTGATTGCTGAGTGACTCATCATTTTGAAGGAAATTGGCTGCTTGAGCAATTTTTATTTCCAAGTTAACAATGTTATTTCCATTTACAGAGAGGGACAAGAGTCTTCAACAAAATAAGAAAAATGCATTTCATATGAAACGTCTCATGTCATACATGTTTTAAAAATAAGCGTTCAGGCACAGATTGCTTTTTTAAAATCAGTGTAGTTTTTACTTGTTCTCTATTAGTAACGTCTTTTAATGCTCCAGAATGATCGAGCTTATACTTGTATCAAAATAAGGCCCTCAGAGAGGAAGTCTACACATGGCAAAAGCATTATAGGATTAGTTCACCCAAAAATGAAAATTCTGTCCGTGTTTACTCACCCTAATTTCTTTCCAAACCTATTCCAAATCATTTTCCCGCTGCTGCAGCTCTCAGATTCACATTTATGTACATGCATATTTGTATATGACATGGTGCAGTTAATTGCATTAAATCAGTGAACAATGTAATAATGAATAATGTCTATTAATAATGTAGATAAAACAGATAAATCTTTCTATAGTATAGTTTCAGAAGACTTTGAATATATCACGGAAGTCATATGGACACATTTAATGATTCTTGTGTTCCTTTTAATTATTTTAAACTAAACATTTTGTGTTTTGTGAAACAAAGAAAATTATATTTGCAATGGCATGATGGCACTGAAAGAACATTGAGTAAGTGATGACAGAATTGCAGCAGCGCCTGAAATAGGCTTATTGGAAGTTACCTTGATGGGGACTATTTTCAGGCGCTGCGTAATATCATTGCGCCTGCTGCACCCATGGTACGGCAGCAAAGTTCCTTGATTATTACGCCGGAATGAGGGTAGAGTTCCTAGCCATATCGGCCTAGAAAATCGTAACTTTTCATTTTCCGTCGATCTTAGTACATGATGTAACTACAGTAGAGTCAAGTTTTAAATAGGAAAAATATAGAAACTCTTTGGTAATTTTTGAGCGAGATGCTAACGGTCTAATCAGACTCAATGATCTATGCTAAGCTACAGCTAAAAGTGCTACCGCCAGACCCCGATATCAGCTGAATGGATTAGAAAACGGTAAAACTCTATTGTTTAACTCTAGTGGAGTTGGAAAATAAGCCTATTTTCAAAAATAGTGGAGTGTTCCTTTAAGTAAAATACTTCATCAACCTGATGGTCGGCTAGTTACTGTTGCCAAGCAATATGACGCATTATAGAAGTCAACTAATGTGTGTGTGCGTATCTGCTCTTTTACTTTCTTAAAACATAGCTTATCAAGATTTTAAAGCAGAAATATATATTTTATAATAATGCAATAAACATGATGGATGAAGAAAGTTTAGGTTTATGATTAGATGACACATACATTGCATCTTATCTCTATCAGAACAACAATTTACTTTAAAAGCAACACGGTGCTGTTGTTCAGGACCAAACACATCCATTCAGCTTGTCACTAACCTGCAAAGATGCTATTTATTATACACCATTTTTGTTCCCCCGTTAAAATCCATGCTGAAAATCAATGTGGTTAAACTGGCAAGACTCCAGCCACCAACGTAGACCTGCAGGAGAGAGCTGTAATAATTGACACAGCACTGACAAATAAAGCTATGTGTTTTGTGAGTAAACCACCCCTTGTGTCAAAGCGAATAGATAGCGCTTAGTAAGAGTTTAGAGATGACTTTATTTAATCCCATTTCATCTTGTTAAAAATATACTGCGAGGAGATGCTTGAATATAAAAGTTGTAGTAAAACTCTCTTGAATAATTTGTTGAGATAAATCAGTGCTTCTGATAACATATTTGTTCAATTTTTCATCCATTCTACATTTTTGCCATTTTAAGATGTTTGCCAGTGAGTCTTCAGTATTATTATATGTTTGAAATGTCCTTCAGCGTACACTGAGAGTAAAGTGGATCTTGGACTGCCGGGCCCAGCAGGATATTCAGATGTCCTTTTTAAATCCAGCTCTCGATGTAAGGGTTTTTAGGTTCAAGATGACTGCCATTATTTCTTTGATATCGTTATGTTTTTATACTTGCATAATCAGATCAATCTTTCACCAGTGTAATCCAATATTGAAACGTTGTTTTTGCGCATCATACAGTAAGCAGATGTGTGCTAACTGACTTTGACACCTGTGTAGTTGTTATTGATTGTACCGTGGAACTTAATGAAAGCCGAATTACTCTACAACAAAAGGCGCAATTAAAGGGATAAAAATATGCACCGTTTCTGACAGGTTAACAAGCATCAAGAAATTAGCTGCCACTTTTTGACAGATGCCTTGAAAACACCCCCCTTGAACTCTGAATTGATAAACAGAAGCGTTTCAAGTAAGGCAGTGAAGGGTGTGAAGAATGCATTGACATGGGAACCTGACTTTTTGAGATAAATCGAGGGTGTGGTGTATTTGAGTTCAATACTCATGTGCTGTTTTGACACGTCTGACGCGTTCATAATACATATGCTCTTTTGTTTCCTTATCGAATGGCTCTTTGTCCTTTTCATCGGGTTCTTCAGGCTGAACATTACCATTCTGCTCTCTCGTATGCTTTGGTCATCATTAATTAAGACGACTCGGCGTTGGCTTATTGACCTCCGTGGCACAGGGGATTTTGATGGGTTGTGAGGAGCTCATGGACTCTGGCCCAAAGCCTATTTTTTCCCCCCATTCGGTCATCCACAGTGTTTGATGCATGGCAATTTAAATCCCCTCTTCTAATTAAATGTGATCTGCACTTGAGCTAAATGACATTTTTACAGAAGGCTATCTGGTACCTTCAAGACAAGGTGACATTCCACTTTCCATTATACAGGATTATAACAAGTAGCTGGACTCTCACAAAGTACGGCTTGAGCGCTGGCTCTCCCTGCAAAAATCAGTTATGGTGATGTGCAGGCAGCTTTGAGGAATCAAAGGGATTTGAGACTTAATTCACAGCTTAGCCATTACATCCCAGGTGTCAGCACAATGCAAAGTTCAGCAATAACTCGTTAATAAAATAATGTCATCAGTTGTTTTCTGCAGATTTTCTTAAATGCAAGGAATTCCAGTGAATTCTTTATGTATGGATATTGTTTATAGTTGTACAACATTTAGTTCCGGTCCTTGAATCTGAGCCTTTAAGTTGCGTTCCAGGAGTTCTGCGAAGCACTGGGTCTTTTTGTTTGCTTCAGTCAGACTGTCAATGTGGTCAACATTCCTGGTAAACTGGCACTAAATATCACTAAGAAAACTAGCAGAAGCCACTGAATATAATAATTTTCATATATGATCAATTACTTGCGCCTTAAAGCGAGCAGAAGAAACACAATAAATGCAGTCATTGCTTTCGGTGGTGGATGCCAGCTGTTTGGGAACGCAGTCGTTCGTGTAAGATAATTATACAGAAATACTTTGATGACATTTCAGAATAACCATAACAACATATAGATGCTGTGAACGAGATCAGTCCGGTGCTAGTCAAGTTATCCCGTCTCATAACGCAAAGTCACATGACTTTTTCGATGCGCATGGAGGAATTTATTTGGTAAATGTGTAGATTATGTGCATTTTTTCTTATCGGATAAAAAGTTTATCCTACTCAAATGTGTGCATAAGTTTTTTATTCTAAAATGCACATCTTGGAGTTTCCATCCAGTGTTTTTTTTTAATGCGATATTCCAAAATGTAAAAATAGGTGGATGGAAACAGAGCTATTGGATCATTCGCACAAATTCTTTCAGAAATGAAACAAGGCTTTATGATGAGTCATTAAATCATTCCCTTAAAAATGTGTTCAGGAACCAAATCAACCAAAGCAAGTCTTTATGATAAGTCATTTTAATCATTCACTCAACCGATTTGTTAATTCAGGAATTAAATGGGTGACTGTGTCAATGAATTCTTTACTCAACCAATTTGGTTACAGCATTTCTGCTGTAAATGTCTTTTGAGCTGTTTTCACTGGTTGAGCAAAATGAGACAAAGTAACTGTGGTCGTTGTGTCTAAAATTCAAGTTAATATAAACGTTTTGTTTGTTGAACTGTTTATGAAAGCAGTATCACACTATTGTGCTGCCATCTTGTTAGGCTAATAACTTCTCAGAAGTGGTCCAAGCCAATTTTGGAAGTTACAATGTAATGTTTTCTAATTAGTAATGGCAATTTTTGAGTTTCACCCTAAAGAGGGTCTTTGGGACACTCACTGTTTTTCCTTACTTGTTGGACTGTTGTATACTACTTGTGGTATCACTGTGTTGCTTTGCAACACACAAAGCTGGATGTTCATGCTTTTAATGGAAATAATTTGTTTGCATAGAAAAAATATATACTGTATATACAACCTATACCAGGCCTTTTTTTTGTGAAACAAAAGTGTGATGTTTAGCACTAACACTATGCATTAAGCAGTTCAAAACTGTTCAACATTCAATATGTGCAGTGTTGAGGAGCTCCAGGAAAATGGTTGAGATCCACTGGCATAAAGAGAGCAGTCATTAGTAATAAAGTTATAGAAGAGATTTAAATTTCACTACATGATGGAAACATCCATCTAGAAAGCAGATCATGTTCATATGACAATGTCCCTTAGGTGGATTAATACTACTACCATAAAACTCAGCTAATACCACTCACTCACCCCTGAGCAGTTATGTAGAGGATTTTCAGTACATTCAGCACATTGAATGAAAAATGCATTTTGTGCATGACTCATTGAGTATTGTTCACTTCTCTTCTTGAGAGATCCATTTTTATCTTTCAAGTAGGGTGGCCCTAATGACCATGAATATATAGGAAGACCGGAACTATTATGGCAGTCAGTGGATTTTCCCTGTTGGAACGTTCAGATGAGAAACTTTTGTAGAAAGCAATGCTGTCTACACTGGATGCGGCTCGATGCGACATGACAACATATATGGTGTGTAAGGTTGCAAGTAAATAAGTGTGGAATTGCACTGTCTGTTTGCTTATGTGCATCAATCGGAGTGCAAAATAGAGATGTTGAAGCAGGTGAAAAGCATTTGGTTAATGGGGAATATTGACCTATTGTGCGTTTTGTTGCTGAGCTCCCTTGATATAATGATTGACAGGTTGGGGACGTGATCGGCTCGAAATGCATTTTCAAATCCACAATCCACATTGACTTAAACTACATTATCATGGGGTATTTAATGAAAATGCAATTGAAATATCTTAAGTGTAAGTGTCAATGCATTTAAGAAAAATAAAAGACATTTAAATCACCTTTTTGCTACCCTTTTGCTGCACATTTGGCTCAGAATGCATTTGGAAATTCACACTGCATTTTGCTACAATTATCACGATGAAAATGCCATCTCAAGTGTCCTACCCGTAAGTCTAAATACATTTAGGAAAAATGGCATTTAAATGATAATTTTGCTGCAGTTTTTGCTTGGACATGTTAAACATATCTAATCAATTTGAGTAATACAATTTCATTTTAATTTTGCAACTTATAAAGTGTTAAAATGTGTTTCTGTCAGGACCACTATCGTCAAAATGATAGATACTTAGCATAAAGTTTGGTTTGGCGGTATGGTTCTGTTCTGGGCAAAAACCTCCCTGCCCATCCATGCAGCCTGTCATGAATGAGCAGGGAAAACAGCAATAATAACCCCCCAGGATTAACAGAACAGAACAAGGCAGATATCATTAATGTACTTAATGATATTTAAGTGTAACACTTTATTCAAGATAAAGGAGTCTGATTAGCAAGGAATATCAGAAAGCTAAGTCCTGACTGTGGCAAAAGGTGGAGCTGGGGATGGAGAAGGGTAATTTGCTCCGGAGCAAGCTGAAAAGCTGCTGAATAATACTGAATACAGCTTATATAGAAATGCCGCGATAGGTGTCATATTCCTATAGGTAGATGTGATCAGCTGAGAATCAGCTGATGCAAGCTTGACTCACGTGACCTGCCAGAACTAACGCTAAAGCTTAATTTTTAATTTACATATTATAACTAGTGTAGAAAATGACAAATGTAAATTATATAATTGAATTTTTATTTTCATTTTGCACTAAATGTTGCCCATATGTATGGGAAAATGTAAATTTAAATACAGAAATACATTGCCATTTTACATATTGCATTGTCATAATGCATTTCAAAATTAATTTTGCTACCCATATGCTTCCATAAAGTTTGTCTTCAAAGGGCAATGCTGTATCTGCTAGGCTGTATTATATTCACATGCTCAGTGACATATAAAGAACTCATGTTAAAAGACAAGGCAATCTTGACCCTGTACTTTTTTTACATGGCCATGTTACACAAAACGTCTCAGGTTACGTATGTAACCCTGGTTCCTCGAGGGAACGAGACGCTGCGTTGAGAACGCTAGGGGAACGCCTTCAGTGACCCACGCTCTGAATCACATGTGAAATCAGTCCAATAGCTGAGTGGGACGTCATGGCGGATGACGTCATGACCGGGAAGCTATAAAAGCACATGTGGCGGAGCCAGCGTCAGCTTCTAGGAATGAAGCAAGTGCCGGCAGGGACGCCGGGGTCCTGAGCCACAGCATCAGGACTCTCATAGCTAGGAAGACTAAACCACAACCTGCTCGGGGCAGGACCTAATGAAGCACATTCAGCAGGGGCTCCCACACCGCCAGGTGACCTCCTAAGGGAACCAGTCTCACGAGACTGACTTGGGGTGCGCTTAGAGCAGCTAGCTCAGTGTCCTGAAGCAGCGGACTGGCAGGGGACGGCCGTACCAGCTGCTCTAGATACCTCCGTAGAGGTAGCGAGTCTCTTAGTACCGCTACGTTTCCGGGCGGTAACTGAGAGAAGCGCTCGCCGGAGACCGCTGCGCCCTGGAACACGGCAGGGTTGGCAGACCGACCTCCTGAGGGCCTCCTCAAAGAGAGCCCTCTGAGAGCGAAGCAAGGCTGCTTTTTCTTTTTTAACAACTATGCTTCGCTCGCAAGCAAACCACGCACAGGCTGTGTGTGTCCCCACTCGTGATATAACATTATCTTTGGGCAGGGAGGAACACACAACCTACAAGTGGCTTGCTCTCGCCCTTGAAATGCTTTGTCCTTGCATGAGCTTAGACATAGCTGGAGCTTATAGACTTTTGACAGACAACAATAAATATGACTGACATACAAAGAGCGCTTCGCTGAATGACGCTGGCTCCGCCGCACGTGCTTTTATAGCTTCCCGGTCACGACGTCATCCGCCGTGACGTCCCGCTCAGCTATTGGACTGATTTCACATGTGATTCAGAGCGTGGGTCACTGAAGGCGTTCCCCTAGCGTTCTCGACGCAGCTCGAGTTCCTGAAGAGGAACAGTGATTTACAAATCTTTTTTTTTTTATCACCAAGGTTTGGCATGTGCAAAAACAAACCCATCGTATTCCATAGTTCATTATCTACGGTAAGAAAATATAGCCTATTTTTAAGCATATTTACACAAGTCTTGCATGCGTCCTAATTGGCGTATGATATAAAGAGTGTTGCAGGAGTCTTATGTGTAATATTTTCTCACATACTGTGTGACCTCTGAAAAGCCTCAGCAAGAATTATTGCTTAACATGATGGCACATTCCCAGTCACTGCAGATTTAGGGTTGGCAATACCATTAGCACATTTGCAAGCCTTTGGAACAGAGAAAAGCAGCAGTGTGCCGCCAGTGCAGTCAGCAGGGAAGATCAATGAAGGACAAGTGCGTTTAGTGGCTGGGACCGAGAGCCACATTCTCTCTTGCATTGCTTGTAACATGAAATCAACTCTGTATGCTCCTGACATTTTTCCATATATGACACAGACGGGGTCGTATTCACTCCAGCGGTGTAATTCATTGGGAGATGAGCATCGGGTGTCCAAATGTTCATGATTTGATGGGAGGGTCCCCCACTGTTCAAGCTAAGTGTCGGGAGTTGATCAGAAATCAGGTTTTAAGTTGTTGATACTCCAAGACAGAATAATTCTCTCATCAGACATAATTTTTTAACCTAACATGACTGGGCTTAATATGGCTGGTGTGTCCGGATCCAATTTCAGTGGCTTTGCTGGAATCCAATTTCCAGCGGCATCTCACTTTGTGATAGCAGAGCTAGTTGGAGGTGTGATAAATTCTGCTTGATAAGAACAACTAATGACGGACTGGTAGAGGGAAGAAGATGATTATGCTTTACATACTAACCTTGGCTGCCAGGGCCTGTCCTTTAATGACAGCATAATTCAGCGTTCACCTTGGGAAGCTGCCATGGATTTTAGTTTATGAGGTCACCTGCATAACCTCAATCATTCAAGTACAAGCTCTGTCTTTGCATCAGTAGCTCTCTCATTCCCGTTTTTAAGCAAAGGCTTATGCCACTGATGCCCCGCTGACTTAATTTCTCCTTTTCTCTTTAGTCTAAACCCTCTTTCTCTTCATTCGAATTTAAAAGTTCCCAGCTTGTAAAACCAGTGGTGTTAGTGTATTGAACAAATTTAGCGGCTTGTCATTTATTTTGTTTATTTGATTTTACTTTATTGGATTTGCTGGCTTCTGTCCTTGAATGATTCATTATTTCAAGAGTTCAGAGTTAATTGTCTACATTTAGCATTTATATTAACTAATTTGTCAGAATTATATATATAGGGCTCCTTTTATTTAGACCGTAAACACAGTAAAACTGAGAAATATTATTAAACAAAAAGGTAAAAATCTAAATTAATTATAATGCTGTGAACAGCCAGCTTCTTTGGCAATGAATGTTTGTGGCTTACCCTCCTTGTGAAGGGTGTCAATGATTGTCTTCTGGACAACTGTCAGATCAGCAATCTTCCCCATGAATGTATAGCCTAGTGAACCAAACTGAGAGACCATTTTTATGGCTCAGGAAACCTTTGCAGGTGTTTTGAGTTGATTAGCTGATTGGCATGTCACCATTTTCTAATTTGTTGAGATAGTGAATTGGTGGGTTTTTGTTAAATGTGAGCCAAAATCATCACAATTAAAAGAACCAAAGATTTAAACTACTTCAGTCTGTGTGCATTGAATTTATTTGATACACGAGTTTCACAATTTGAGTTGAATTACTGAAATAAATGAACTTTTCCACGACATTCTAGTTTATTGAGATGCACCTGTATAACATTCTACACTGAAAAAAAAATTGCTAGTAAATTTCACAAAGGATTACAAAGAATCAGCAAGTAACCATTGAATTAAATGTTACATTTTGAAGTAAAAAGACTGAAATAGTATTTTCAGGGAAAATGTAGCTACTCTAATCTTTTTTATAGTGTTATATACGGATTTGGTGCTCAAAAAATATTTATTATTATTATAAATGTTTAAAAATGTTGTGCTGCTTAATATTTTTTTTTCTTTTTGTATGGAAGCCATGACAGAGGTTTTTTTTTCGGATTCTGTCATGAATCGAAAGTTCAGAAGAACAGCATTTATTTGAAATATAATTATTTTGTATCATTATGCATGTCTTTACTGTCACTTTTGATCAATATAATGCATCTTTGCTGAATAAAATAATGAATTTATTTCAAATATAAGTTTAAAACAGTAGCTTATTTTATTTAGAAATGTAATTGTTCATTGAAAGCATGAGTAGTCAAATCTCCTTAAGTTCACACAGGTGCCCTAGCACTACACAATTTTTCTATTATTATTAATATCAACTTACTAATCAGTTCAACCCTAACCAGCTTCTTTTTGTGAAATGTTTTGAATGAAAATCAGTGTTTATGTATATGTATGTGTGTGGATGTATAATGTATATGATGTATGCTTTTAATAACCGTATTTCGATTAAAGCTTGTTGTAAACCTTCTGTAGAAGGAGCCAAGTTTTTGAGCTCCACCAGCCTCGTAGTTCACTGATATGTGAAGTAACTTCTACTGCCACCTCATATTTTGCAAGCTCTTTTTGTATAGGACAAAGTGTCCCGTGGGATTTGCATTATTAAAGCACTTTGATGTGCTTTACTTGTTTTCATTCCGGAGAATGTATTATCCCGTGGTGTGCGAAGGGGTAAAGTAGCACAGATATGTTAAAAGGCACCGTCAGCCTTCAACCAAAGCATAGGGAGAGGACACTTTACTCTTCAGACATCACAGAGGTGCCATCTGTGAAACAGTACATGAGACGATGCGAGCGGCAGAGGAAGTATTCCAGATAACCCCCACAACCCCTTTATTTTGCTTTATGCCGGATCACTTTATGATAGTGCCTAGCTTGCATATTCCCTCAGGGAAAGGCTTTTCTGTCTGTGGCACTTGTCAACATTGACATCCATGCACAGATCACAAAGGGGCTTTAGTTCTAATGTCGCAAATGTGCGTGGCACAGTGACATTGCTGCGTATGCATTTTTTTTTTCTTGTGTAGCAATTTCTTGCCCTTGTCTCCATTCCCTTTAGAATCTCGAACTTCAGACACTCGGCTGATTCACTGCTGCATTTTTAACAAATCAGAACTAACAACTTTGTTAAATCAAATTCACATCCCTTTTACCTTCTTTGTTTTCCATCCACTAAGTCAAAAGACGTTTTACAGCAACTAATGCATTTTTCAAGTAGCTGTTTTTCAGACTGTTTGTTCCTTTTTGTTAAGGACCACTTTAATGCTAATGTGAAATAGCTCTCCGAGAAATCACTGCAAGGTCTGACATGCCTTGCCAGTTCAGCTCTCTGGGCCTGTCACTGTTCCCGATGCTGTAGACAGCAGAAGAGCTTTGTGAGACATTGGAAAAGCTTGGTGTGTGAGAACGTCATGCTTGTCCTAGACCAGCTGTCCATGACGAGGTCTTAAAAGATACAGGCAGGAATGAGCAATTTAGATATTTTCAGAGTGAAAGACGTTGGTATATTTATTTATCAATTTCTTTTTTTTCTTTTTTTTTTTTTGCATGTAGTTATTGAATAGTTACAAATTCAACACATCAATCTGCAAGATATATTAGCGATATTACAGTTAAATGGACAAAAAATACACATTGCACAATCCTTTATGTAAGTTACGCATGCTATTTATACATGCGTATGAATGCATCTTTCATCATTTTGAGGAACCTGTCAAGTGGTCTAACAAACAATTTTGAAATGCCTCAGATTAAATTAAGAAAATTAGTGGAGATGCTGTAGACGGTATGGAAAAATTGCTGCTCCAGACATGCATACGGACTGCAGGATCCACACTATTCATTTTTCTTGTGTCACTACATTGCCACCTAGTGATGGTCACTCGCTTACCTTTTTGTCCGGGAAAGATCAAAAATGATCTCAGATTGAGAAAATACTGCTGGCAAAACATTCCCTGAAAGTTGCTACTCAGCATATGATGCAGTGCATTTAAAAGTAGTATGGTGGAGATTTTATCAATATAATTCAAATAGGAATGTGGGGTATTGTGAAAAGCATCATCTGCAGTGATTGAAACTACTCAGAAATGCAGCCTGTTGAATTTTGCATTATGCTCAATGTAATAAACATCACAAATAGACTTGTGTTCTTTGCCGAAGTTACACAGTAACTTGAATTGTAATCAATTTTTAATCTGCGAAGTGTATTAATTGACACAGTAGGTTATTACTTGACAAACTGCATTCATCATAAAAAGTGATTATCGATGCAATGTCGACGTAATAATGTATTATGAATGACGTGCTGCATGAGATATTAATTTGTCAGCTAGGATCCCATATTTGAATGTCTGATGCAAAGTCGAAATGTTGGTTGAAGTTAGATTTCCTATATGTTTTTTGGGCATTTAAATGCCGAAAACAAGTTCTAAAGGCCTAATGTGAATACCAAAAGGCCCCCAGTGTATAGTGTCTCTTTTAATATCTTCAGAGTTGTGGATGTGTTTGTAAGACTTGCCTAGCTTAACTTAAGAAACAACCTCAGGGATTTTTCATGTCCAATCAATAGTCTAGTCATCAATCGGAACTGGCTCATCCCTGCTTGCTTGTGCTTGATCAACAGTTTACATGCACAAGGGACAAGGCCTTTGCTTAAATTCCACCCCCGGCAAAGTGAAAAGTAGGAAAAAATAGTCCAGTCCTTAGTGGGCTCCTCTTGTCAGTGGGCCCAGAACAATATTCCCCCATCCATCCATCCTCTTGATGCAGACCCATGACCTGAGATGCGCTATCTGCGACAAAGATTTTCTGATGGAAACCAGCATAGCAGCATCAAGACATATTCATTTCTGAGTCCTACTTTTGTGCTTTTTTTTCATTTATTGACTTATTTGCAGTCTCCTCATATGATTTTAATTGCAATGCCACAGAAGCAAGAAATCTTAGGTGAGGAATCAGATCAAGCAATTAGATGTTGCTATGGTTGTAAGACACAAGTTAACATGCGCAAGGCCAAGTTAGTCACATCATCCAAAAAAGGGGGGGGGGGGATCTAGCTTTCTGGAAGACACATCTCTCGGAATTATAATGTATGGTGTCATTACATTGTCGAATGTAAGAAGAAATCAAAAGCCTGATAATATCATGCAATGTTACTGTGAATTTTGATTCATGCACAGTTAGATGCAATCTAATCCTTATAAGCTTTTGCAGAAGCAGCATCATGTCCATTGAAACTGAAGGAGCGTTTGCGCCCTAAGAATTTTCATCCAAATGGATTTTAAATGCATGTTTGTCTAGAACACTGTGTCAGAAATCACCCATTCACATGTCTAAATTAGGTCAGCCCAATCCAGTCTCATTTTCTACAGATCATTGCTTTCGAAAAACTGAACATTTTGTCATCATCTACCCTTGCTCATTTTACTTGATACTTCCCACAGAATAAAGCTGTTCATTTCTATATAATAAATAGGCATGTGTTCACTGCCTGTCATGGGAGTTGCAGTTTTTTTTTTTTTATTATTATATAACATTTGATTAATGTATTTTTAGAAATATATTTAATTATATTATTGTATTTTATATAGGTTATACTTTATTTAAAAATATATATTATATATAATTCTATATTAGACCAGAATTTGAATTCAGGTCACTTCACTTGCTAATCAAACACTGTGCCACTAGACTGACATATCTTATGTGTTTATTAATGAACTAATAAGCTGTGCCATTTATTTATTTTTAATTAGTCATGTCTTATCTTGCCTGTAAGCAAGTGAGCCAGGACTGCCATTGGTTTCCTCTCAAAAAAAAAAAAATATATGATGTACCTTACAATTTGTAATTTTTTGTGTTTGAGAACATCTCATGATGTTGTTAATGAAAATCCACACTCTACAGTTCAAGAAAACGTTTTTCCTTCTTTATTTCTTCCTTACAGACTGCAGCTGGTTGCACAGACTAAGCAACCTAATTGGACAACTTTATAAGCTGAAGTTCACCTGGTAATGTAAGAAGTGTAACAGTGCTGCGACAAATGTTCTTGCACCTTTGGCTACAGATGAGATGAGAAAAGACACATTCGTGAAGAGACTCGATTAGAGTTGTGTTTTATCCAAAATGACCACCATCTGTGCACTCAAATTCCTTGAACTCATTAATTTATTATAAAGTACTATCTAATAATATGATATGATTTACATTCTTATTGTAGGTACAAATATCTCTAAGTACATTAATTATTCACAAACACATTTAAATTGATTAAACAGGCTTAAAATATAATGTTTGTCTTTGCTTAGAGGAATATTCAGAGTTCAATACAGCAACATACACACACTAAATTAATGAATAAAAACAATACAGGCTCTTGCATTCAAAGTAAATGGGGCCAATTTTGGAGGATTTAAGAGCAGAAATGTGAAGTGTATAATTTTTTAAAAGTGCTCACATGAATCCTTCTCTTAACATATGTGTTATTTGGGCCCTGAAACCATTTGCTTAGAGGAATATTCAGAGTTCAATACAGCAACATACACACACACTAAATTAATGAATAAAAACAATACAGGCTCTTGCATTCAAAGTAAATGGGGCCAATTTTGGAGGATTTAAGAGCAGAAATGTGAAGTGTATAATTTTTTTAAAGTGCTCACATGAATCCTTCTCTTAACATATGTGTTATTTGGGCCCTGAAACCGTTTAATTAATTTTTTTCACCGTTTTAGGGCTTATTGTGTTGCATTGCACAGTTAAAAAATATATAACTTTATGCGAAAATATTAGCAAGTGATTTATTTCCACTCTAAAATCATAACAATTTTAACACACTGTAAATAAAAAGTAATACATGATTTTAGGAGTTCAAGAAAATACTATTTCAGTAGTTCTACTTAAACTATTAGTGAAGTTTACTTGCAATTTCTAAGGAATGGTGTCTAGTTTAAAAGATTGGCTCCATTCACTTCCATTGTGAGTGGCTCACTGTAACCCAGATGTTTGCTTTTCTTTTTAAAGAAAAGGAGGGACAAGTGGAAATAGATTTTTGTGATAATCAACATTACGCCACAAATTCTGTCGACTGGGTTTGACTTGTACCGAACCCAGAATATTCCTTGAATACGCTCATGAAAATTTGTGCTAATAAGCGCGTCCTCTTTAATAGTGCAATCCTCCATCTGTGTGTAGAAGGAGCACAGGCTACATCAATACCACATCACAGATCTGCTCTATTGATGTGGCAGCCAGTGTAACAGTGAAAGAGGGGAAACGGGGACCTGTCATTAGGGCTTAACATAAAAGTAGCAAAATTGAAATAATTCAGTTTCGCTTTTATGAAGGACATAAAGCCGTGAGAGAAGAATAACACAGGTGTCAGCGAGCTCAGAGGCGGCAGCTAAAGCATCGAGAAGGGTAAACTACAGAAATAGAACGCTAGTAAGACTACTGCAGCATGCAAATTAATTGATAATGGATCTTTAGTAACACACTTCTGAAAACAGAAAGGTAATCATATTTTTATTAATCTCAGTGGAGTATTTGCATAGATTGCAGCTCGCTTTTCCCGCCAGAATTCCATGTTCCAGCACGGAGGCACTTAGGCTTGCCATTTAAACGCTAACCTAATGGGTGAAGATAAATGACCTCTACGTTTTGAACTTGGCCACACCGCCTACGGCAAGAGGGGAAAGTTGTTGTTTGTCTCCAACAACAGCAACAAAAACAGTGTGTCCTTGTTTTTCTCCATGGCAAGCGGTTCAATTTATGGTCGGACTCATACTTTGGTGCGGTTGTTAAATCATCCTTATAAATTAAACAGCAGGTGCTAATTGAGGAAGGGAAAAACGCACCCATAATTATTAGCATCCAGCAGAGACACATGTCGGAGGACAGGCATCGGACGCTCTGCTGCCTTGACAAATAAAAGCAAGTCGAAAGTAACTGCTGTCGTGTATGTCAGCAAATACAGGTTGAATTTGAAAGGCATAGCATTTTCTTTATCACTTTTCCTCAAATAAGTGGATTTGCTGTCTACCTTTGTATTAGCAATAGAGTAGTGCAAGTGAGCAGGGCAGATATGAAGCGACACATCAATTTATGTACTTCCAAAGCAGAAGCTGGCCATTTTTGATGGTGAAGTTGATTGCATATTGTAGGATTGGCTGTACCTTTACCGCTCGGATGTCTCGATCTATTGTACTGTGTCGCCAGTATAAACTGATTTAACGAACATCTGGTTTTCAAAGTGTGCCTAATGATGTCACATTCATCTTACTCTAAATGGCTTAAGTGCATGTAATTATATTTTTAATTAACCATGAATCTGTTTCTGTCAATTGCAGCAATTTGTCATTTTCTAATGAAATATACAGTGCGATGTGAGATGGGATGCATCAAATGCAGTCAAATTAAATAACATATCTATTTCCTCGGATCGGCTTAGATTTTCTTTTAGGCATGACAGTGAAAAATTTAATAGGTCCTCATCTGTTTTAGCTTCTGACGTTTCTTAGTAGGTGGCAATTTGATTACCTCAAGACTAAATTGCCTTTTCCTTCCAGTCTTGTTCAAAATGCAAAACCAACTGTGTTACTTTGAAATAAAACATTAAAATTAACATAATCTTTTAATGCACCAATTGACACTTTTGTTACTTCTCCAAAGTGGAAGCATATGTTTTGACTTAAATTATGAGTTGCACGCATCAGTCAGACAGTCGTTTCGTCTCCTCGCTGCTCCTTTGATACTCTTTTTTTTTGTCCGATGGATCGCTAATTCCTCATTAAAAATGATGAGCTTCTTCATCACCTTGCTTTTGAAAAGGTTACTCCTTAGCCCAGAGGAGCAGAAGGGAGTCCTTCGCCTCCACCTGACAGCTTTCTCCCAGGTTTGCTCATATTGATCAGGCACTTCAGGTTGCCTTTCCTCCATTTGAACCCAATGTGGCGTCTGCAGTGCGGCATACTAAAATGATGTATAATCAATGATTCATAGCACCAACCTGGCTTGTGCAAAGCCATCAAAATTATACAGTACCATAGGTGCTGACTTCATGCTGAAAAGACCTGGCACCATCGACAAAAGTGGATAAAATGCGATTCTTAGTCCATGTTAAGGTATGGTTTAAGAAGAACAAAAAGACATACTCACATCATTGGGGTGTATGTGTACTGTTTAAGTTTGTATGCAACTAATTTGAAATGCTCTGTCTGTCTGTCTGGTCTGTAAGATTTATTCATGTTTTTGAAAAAAAGTATTCTTTGCCCACCAAGGCTGCATTTATTTGGTCCAAAATATAGTTTAAAAAAACGGGAATATCATGAACTATTATTGAAATTTCAAATAATCTATCTATCTATTCCATTCCTCTCTGATGATGAATGTCTTATGCACATGAAATGTCTTTATTGTAAGAGTTCTGACACACGGCAGAGCTACAAACATCTGTATCAAAAATAGAATTGTCCTTGAGGATGAGAAATCAGTTCATCTTATTTCAGCTACTTGTGTGGGAGAGCCGTAATTGAAAAAGTTAAGTTGTTAAACTAGTTTGCAACACATACTGTGTGTATATGAGAGAGAGAAATCGGGAGACAGAGAGAGAGAGTCAGAGTCAGATTTAGTTTCGTAAATTGAATCAGGTCAACTGTATCATCACGAATACAATTTGGGCCATTATATCTCTATTCTTTGCCACTGGACAGAGGGGTAAAATAGCCCTATAATGGTTAGAAAATGATGTAGAAAGCAAGGGGCATGAAGATGTGTTGAGCATGACTCCAGACATGAGTGGAAATACTGAAGTACAAACCGATATAATTCCTCCTCTACCTCTTTAATCATTTCGCCTCATTTTAACAAAGAATCCATTAATAATGTCATAGATATTTAGAGTGTGCTTTGATAAATGAGATCCTGCCCCCTCTGTCTGGTGGGATTCCCATCCTCTTCTGAAACCCTGAATTAATACAATATCGCTGCCTGCTCTCAAAAGGACTTCACACGTACTAGTATTAATTACAAGTGGGAAATGACTTTGTTCATCAATCAAATAATTTTCCTCAACTTGTCAAAAGCAATGCTGTCGCACTATGCATGAAGCCCCCTCTGCTTTGTTAACGGCGCTATTGTTTTGACAGAGAGTGAATGGAAAGCAGCTGCCTCTTGTTCGTCTGGTTGTCATGAGTTGCTCAGCCACCCTGCGGAGGCAAAGTTCACTTAAAAACCCCAAACAGAGGGGAAACAAATTATCACATCAAGGTAGATTAATAGCACGTGCTACGGAATAATCATTGCTGCTTTGAATGCGAAAGACATCTGTGACAAATGCTTGAAGATCTTCCAGATCAGCCTTCCCTGTACTCACTGAGCAAGCTCTGTGTAAAGGGCAACTCAGACTGCAAATCATGCTGTTCTGTTCCTTGGATGTGCTGATTTGCGGGACAAATTCACAAAGAAGATGCGTTGTTTTTGTGGCAGTATTTTAGCGCAAAACTTCACTGCCATAAGGAACAGTCACACTACATTTTTTGTTCCATTAACTTCCATTAATATAAATACGTTCATGCGAATTTTGCAGCATTCCAAAGCTGGAACTGCCTGAGCAACCAATAGATTAGCGTGGCATCTTAGCTAAATTAAAAGAACACAAACTTTAAATCTGCAGGATTGGAGCGTTGCAGTTATGTGAAGTAGATTACATGTTTTTACATATTGCATGTAGAGTTATTTTTAAAAATGTCGGAGAGTGTGACAGCATATTGCAACAATTGTCTGTAGAAATCTGACATGCACAAAATTTAGTTTTATTCGCAAACCACCTTCAATATAGCACAAGATTATTTTGCTGAATTACTGAATCGCAATTGCGAGAGAAATATTCATATGAAACAAATGCTTTAAGACCAAGCAGAAGCTTCAGTCAGCTGGTGGGTGGGACTAATTCACAAGCAGTAGTCCTATTGGCCAGTCCTCACCTTTCAGTGTCCGCTTTTTGGTTTCAGCTATTCACTTTGCACCAACACAGGATTTTTTTTTAGAGCAAATGCTGAGAAACACTTGCAAGTTTTAACTTGCTCGAAAATATGACGATGCATATGATGATATTTTAAAAAACGTTAAGAACACTTTCGATTGGTTCAAATATTGGCTTGTATCTTATCAAGATACAATCTTATAGATAGTTTGTACTTGAACTCCCCCTGAATTGTGACATAGCTATTATTTGTGGCTGAAAGTGTACATGGCATGGCGTTTTTGAGTAGAAACTAACTTCTGTCTTGTAAACTCTCAGAAAGTTTAGCATGGTAATGTACATGACAATGTTAATGTGTCTGGTCTTGGCGGAATAGATCTACTATGCTACTTCTGCTGCAGCAGAGCAAGTACCAAGACTGCCAATACATCCAGATACATGCTGCTGTGAGCATGTAAGAAATACTGCTCCTGCACATATATATGAAATAACCCCCGTATATAACATACATGAAATCACCCCGCAGCAGATCCATACAGGTGGAGCTGGGGAAGGTGTAGGGTTTCTGAGGCATGCTGCAACTGCTACAGCAAGCACTAGCCAAGTATTTGAATGTACTTGGCTAGTACCACAATTTTATCAATAAAATTGCTTAATCGCTGAAGAGCTACATTATCTTTCTCAACAAGGAGCTGGAAACATCATCGTTTCTAAAGCAATTAAAGCTACAGCTTCACTGTTAATAAAGAAACGCGGCAAAACAGTGGTAATTCATACATGCACAGCCCCCCCCCCCCCCCCCCCCCCCCCAAATAAAATACACAATTTCTATCATGGGGGACCGCAAAACTCTTACACGCCCATGAGTATGTTCTATGTAGCATGAACGTATGTAATATGAATGGAATCAGGTCTTAATACATCCATCATGTTGTTATGTGACCTACAGTGTCAGTCGCTTTGCTGCCATTTACAGATGGCCTCATGGGAATCAGATTAGAATCAGTGCACTTCAGAATCTCAACAGAAGTAATAGGTCATCCTGTACTTTTTGCCTATTGTTTTATGAACGCTATGCATTTAGACATACTGCTCATTTCACATAAAGGCTACTGCTTTTCGCCTATATACAGTAGGGAAGTGTCTTATTATACAACCAGCATAATAATTCTTGTTGTGTTTAATAAAATATTGCATTTTCATTCATACACGGTCGCAACAATGTACTAATTCAAATAATTTAAGCTCTACTTGTGAAAAATGCTTGATTGCAGGCACAAAATTTGGGGCATTGTTTATGGAGTTACGTGATTTGCATAATTCATTTAGAGAATCGGGTTAAAACAATGCAGAGAGTGTGCAAATAAACAATGCTATCAGCAGTCCTACTTCATTCTTAGTGAAAAGTCCACAACTGGAAGTTTCAGTAATCAGTCTCATTATATGTATTTGCATTTGTACCAAGATCACAGAGCTTTGTGGCTTGACTGTATATCTTAACTGTAATGTAGCGAATTGTATTGTGACTTTTTTATATATTTCTCTGTATGCAATAAAATGAAATGCTTCATCCGCACTGCTTTGATCACTAAAATGCTACTTCAATGACTACAAAGGAGTTATGCTTGTCGTCAGTAAAATTTTGTGTCAACAAAACTTCAGTTAACAAGAATTTCTGATAAGGGCTCTTAAAAGAGGAGATGAGCTGTATACAGTTCTGTGAAATTCACCTTAGCAGTTTGTTTTTACTTTTCCTAACAATCAGAAATATTCATAAAAAAGTAACATTTTTATCTCAGTATTGTTCATGTTAACCCTTGTTTTTCTTCCCAGATTACATTTAAAATCACGAATGCTTCTAAAATAGATTAGTCTAGAGCTACTGCGTGATACATGGAACCATTTTCAAGACGCTGTTTAAGAAATATGTCTTGCTCTCCTCAACCTTGCACTCGCTGAAACACAGTGAATAAGATGTAGGCTGTTGTGGATATATGTTTGATGAAATTGACACACATTATCGATTTTCCCTTCCGAGAAAATACACAATGTACAGTCTAACATGTTAGCTGGAGAAGTAAAGAGATTTAACTTTCAG
Source organism: Sinocyclocheilus grahami (assembly GCF_001515645.1). NCBI lineage: Eukaryota > Metazoa > Chordata > Actinopteri > Cypriniformes > Cyprinidae > Sinocyclocheilus > Sinocyclocheilus grahami. The sequence goes on along the minus strand of NW_015506324.1, from coordinate 51,534 downwards.
CAAGCACCGCTCACACAGCCAGAACATAGTTGGCACAATGTTTCTTAGGATGCAACCACTGTCTATTTATTTCACCTGGAGCAAAGACTGATATTGCTGCATTTGCATATACATGCATTCGTAAAGATCCAATCAGACATCAAGGTGCAAACACAATTCCAGAATTCAAAGCTTAGACAGGGCTCTGTGAAACAAATGCACATAGCCTGGGGTGCTGGGGAAGCAGATAAAGTGGCTAACTGTATCTAGCTGATATGATAGTGCACATCATTGGCTGTCTTTGAATGTCTAAGCGTTTCAGAAAACACATAAAAATAATTGCTCGAAGACCCATTGTCTCGAGTTCACTCGAAGATGCCCTTACTTGTGAAGATTTCAAAGTTTGAAGAGCAAGGAGTGTTTTCTTGACCAGCTTCTTTTTAAACCTGGAGTTTCACCGAGCATCAGTGGCAACTTTGTCTGCAGGCTTTCTTTTTGTGTAATGGTGAAAGTTGCTCAACTCATGGTGAATATCTTATGAGTAATATTTAATTGGGCTGGCATTGCCGTGTCAACTGCCCCTCCTCTTTGCTTTCTTATGCATTGGAAGCAGTCCTCAAATGAGTCGAGTCTCTCATCTCCGTCTGCTATAGGGAATCAGATAAAAGCCTCTTCAGAGAAACCTGTTCCTTTGCATAAGCACTACAGCCAAATCAAACAGTCCTTTCCTTCATTGTGCTGTGACAGCAGTATGACAAAGGTACACCTTTGGTTCTTTCCAATGGGACAACAGTCGTATTGTGCACATCAATGGAAGTTTTAACATTTCAAGAGCCCTGAGTTGTTCTTTGCATGCAAATATTCTCTTTGCCTCTGTGCATGTGTGGCTTGTAAGACAGAAGGCTCACGTTCCCTAGAGAACAGTGGTTTGAGAGCACAGTTTTGCCCGTCTTTTGCATGCAGCTTCATCCATATGCATTGTGTGATATTTTAAAAATGTTTTAAAAATCAAACATGTCTTTTCATTTGGTTTTTAGTTTGTTTTATTTAAATGCTTGTGCTTTTTTAGTGTACTGAGTTGAACTGAGTATAATTTTATGTTTTTCTGAAAATGTACTCATCCTCAGGCCTTCCAATATGTAGATGAGTTTGTTTCTTCATCAGAACAGATTTAGAGAAGTGTAGCATTACATCACTTGCTCATCAATGGATCCTCTGCAGTGAATGGGTGCCGTCAGAATGAGAGTTCAAACAGCTGATAAAAACATCACAGTAATCCACAAGTAAACCACACCACTCCAGTCCATCAGTTAATATCTTGTGAAGTGAAAAGGTGTGTTTGTATTTAAAAAATTTATCATCATTAAGATGTTTTCACTTTAAATTGTCACTTCTGTCCAAAATACCAGTCCATAATCCATAATCACAATTCCTCCAGTGAAAATTTCCATCCCCTGTTGCTCTAACATCAAAATCCACTGACGCATTTGTTTGGAACTGGAATATTTTGGACTGATTTTGCCTGTACACTGTGCTTGATCTGTGCACATTTCTCTCCTGATTCAGATTAGATTACTTTTTCACTGGAGGAAGCAACACTATGGATAGAGGATTCTCCTCTACTATTTTAGCAGAAAGCATGCCTTAATGATGTATTTCTGTTTATTTTAAATGATGTTTTATTAACAAAGTTCGGGAGGAGCACGTTCAGATAATTACCCCGGCCAGTTCATCATGAGCAATTACACCATCTATCCTATCAGCTCGAGAGAGAATTTCTATAAATAGCCCAAGCCATCTTACTTTCATTCTCTCTACAGTATTCCAGCATCCCTCCACCACCCCGACTCCTAACCATCGGCCCGTTCCTACCCCAGCACGGGGGGGAGCACTCGGGGGGAGCATTCTGGGTCCTGGCTAAATGCCAAGCTCGGACCCCTCTCCCCGGACAGGGGGAGTACCCCAGGTTTGGGAGGAATTACCGAGCTCGGAGCCCTCTCCCCGGACAGCACGCCAAATACGCATAACCTTTACTCTGTTTATTATATGTAAGTGTGAACTCGTGAAACATGCACGTTTTCACAAAACATTAATTGATGGACTGGGGTGCATGGTACTATTCCTTTAATGCACTGCACATAATATGTGTGCAGAATAGGCAAGTTTATGTTTTTATAAGTTGAAGGCAAAATACTAAAACTTTTTTTGAAAATTAGTCTTTGGTTTGGACTCAAATTAAAAATAATTTACATTTAGCAAAATTAAAAATAAAAAAACATTTATGATACTGTATATAGAGTATGAAACTATATACACATTTACAGAATGTTTAAAATTAGTTGCATAATCATAACTGAAATAGATGTCTGAATATGCTGCACATAAATTGTGTGCAGAATAGACACACTTAAGTTATTTATTTATTTATTTTCATTTTATTTATTTATAGTTTTTGATCTGATTTGATCTGAAAATGTGGTACAATTTACGTAACAAAAAAGTTTTTATTTGTTTGTTTGAAACGTGGAAAAAAATTTTTAAATTGTGCCAACATAATATTTTATTTATTTATTTACTTCAATGATTCAAATGACTTTAAAAAGATTTTAAAAGTTTCTGAAAATTCCCATGTGATTATAGGCCTAATACTAATAATGGCCAAATAACGACAAATTTCACTTCACCAAAACTCTGAAATATTACTGTTGGGCGAGTTTCACACTTCATAACAAAGCAGTTGTTTGGAGGGAAAAAAGGCAGAATGTTATTTGCTGCACCCTATTCGACAGATACATCCTCTATTCCTTTTGATCAAATGACCATTATACTGCAAGCTTTCACTGTATCCTGCTGTCATTTCATTTAGTAATACTGGAAGACCCTCATACTGTGCTTTCTGCCAAGAGATTATAGGCACTTCAGAGTAGGAGATGACTTCCACGGTTTACAAAGATGTTTTGAAGAAGGTGAGTAAACTCATCTTCCCTGGCACTGCTTTGCAATTTGTGATATTACAGTACTTTAGCTAGACTAATGGTGACAGCAACACAAAGATGTATAAATGTAACAGAAATTGATGTCTGAAAGGTTTGCATGTAGAAGCAGGTCTGATCCAGGAAAGCACATTTTCAGTTTAAAACTTCCCACTCATAGATGTACCTCTGTGAAGACCATTCAACTTCAAGTCTTCTAAAGATATGCAATGAATAAACTGAAATAGATGTCTGAATATGCTGCACATAAATTGTGTGCAGAATAGACACACTTAAGTTATTTATTTATTTATTTTCATTTTATTTATTTATAGTTTTTGATCTGATTTGATCTGAAAATGTGGTACAATTTACGTAACAAAAAAGTTTTTATTTGTTTGTTTGAAACGTGGAAAAAAAATTTTGAATTGTGCCAACATAATATTTTATTTATTTATTTACTTCAATGATTCAAATGACTTTTAAAAGATTTTAAAAGTTTCTGAAAATTCCCATGTGATTATAGGCCTAATACTAATAATGGCCAAATAACAATAACCTTTACTCTGTTTATTATATGTAAGTGTGAACTCGTGAAACATGCACGTTTTCACAAAACATTAATTGATGGACTGGGGTGCATGGTACTATTCCTTTAATGCACTGCACATAATATGTGTGCAGAATAGGCAAGTTTATGTTTTTATAAGTTGAAGGCAAAATACTAAAACTTTTTTTGAAAATTAGTCTTTGGTTTGGACTCAAATTAAAAATAATTTACATTTAGCAAAATTAAAAATAAAAAAACATTTATGATACTGTATATAGAGTATGAAACTATATACACATTTACAGAATGTTTAAAATTAGTTGCATAATCATATGCCAAACAGCTTTTTTAGTAAGCTAAACTCTGAGAATAGATCCGTAGTTCACAAACAAAATCCACCAACTTCAGTACATCTGCTGTATCTGATCAATTGATATATTATTGGGCTCTTCTTTATTATGGCAACACTAAACTACTTCCACTGCAGCATTTTTGGCTCAAGTCTAGGATTCTGAAATCTTTATTCCCTAACAATTGGTCTGGAGACGAAAGTCAACTATAACATGGAACAGACAAAATAACCATCCAATTCACTCAACAGCCTTTGCAATCACATATTGAAATGGAAATTACACCCTCTTGGAAGTGCCTAGCTGATTCATGAATTACTTTTGCATTGATTGTGTGTTTTGCATGCATCCAACCACTTGCATTTTGCACAGTTGCTGATAACATATGGAGTGTTGCAATCTACAGCCAATTGTGTATTTTCACTGCTTGAAAGTGACACAAATCATTTTTGATCCATTCTGCCAGATTTATTTATTTTGCCACTGCAAAATAATGCACCCATTTTTTTACTGAGGAAACCTGTGCAAAATTATAGTGCCGCCATTCAAGACAGAGCCCGATGTTAAGGAACAAATCAAGCAGATTGCGAGTCCCGCAGCTTGGAGAAGGTAGCAAATGTCATGACATGCCAAAAATAAGTAATTCACCTAACATAGTTGTAAAACACAGCAAATGATGAAAGTGAAAATGCCTATTTACAGAAGCAACGCTAAACCTACCCACGGTGAATGCGCAGAATTAGTCTAATTGTCTCTCTTTCAGCTAGTAAAATGAATGATTTTAAATGCATGTCAGAAAAGGTGACATCTCGACACAGGTCAGCCAGGGAGTTCTTGCTTTTTCCATCATTTAACCAACCTGCAGATGACCTTCCAAATCAGGCCTGATAGCGGACACCATTGACTTGGCCTCATCCGTGTCTCGTTTGAAGCTCTCTTATGTACTCTGTGTGACACAACTATTTCTAGCTGATAGTGCATCTCGCCCCAAGTCTTTGTGATCTTAGATATCGTGTTTGACTTTGCCAGCTGATCAATATTCTATGAATTTTTGAGGCTCATTTAGTCTTGGGGAGAGAGAGCAGCCAAACATGTTGGGGCATTTACTAGGCCTAAATAAATAGGACATTTCACAGTACAAAAAGTTCTGTTTCTCTTGTGCTTTAAAACACAAGTGTATTGTATGCATAAAAATATCTCGATTGATTGCGCAAAGTTGTTCGCCGTCATGTTGAGTTTCACACTTCATAACAAAGCAGTTGTTTGGAGGGAAAAAAGGCAGAATGTTATTTGCTGCACCCTATTCGACAGATACATCCTCTATTCCTTTTGATCAAATGACCATTATACTGCAAGCTTTCACTGTATCCTGCTGTCATTTCATTTAGTAATACTGGAAGACCCTCATACTGTGCTTTCTGCCAAGAGATTATAGGCACTTCAGAGTAGGAGATGACTTCCACGGTTTACAAAGATGTTTTGAAGAAGGTGAGTAAACTCATCTTCCCTGGCACTGCTTTGCAATTTGTGATATTACAGTACTTTAGCTAGACTAATGGTGACAGCAACACAAAGATGTATAAATGTAACAGAAATTGATGTCTGAAAGGTTTGCATGTAGAAGCAGGTCTGATCCAGGAAAGCACATTTTCAGTTTAAAACTTCCCACTCATAGATGTACCTCTGTGAAGACCATTCAACTTCAAGTCTTCTAAAGATATGCAATGAATAAACTGAAATAGATGTCTGAATATGCTGCACATAAATTGTGTGCAGAATAGACACACTTAAGTTATTTATTTATTTATTTTCATTTTATTTATTTATAGTTTTTGATCTGATTTGATCTGAAAATGTGGTACAATTTACGTAACAAAAAAGTTTTTATTTGTTTGTTTGAAACGTGGAAAAAAAATTTTGAATTGTGCCAACATAATATTTTATTTATTTATTTACTTCAATGATTCAAATGACTTTTAAAAGATTTTAAAAGTTTCTGAAAATTCCCATGTGATTATAGGCCTAATACTAATAATGGCCAAATAACAACAAATTTCACTTCACCAAAACTCTGAAATATTACTGTTGGGCTTTTTCAGCGTTTTTTTTTTTTTTTTTTCTGCAAGTAACATTGTTACGTTAGTCAATGAGTCATTCAAAACAATAATTCAGGAATAAAACATGAATCATTTATTCATTTGATTCGTTCAAAACACAAATCAGTTTGAGATCGAAACAAAGGACTCTTTATGAGCGAGGCATTGAATCATTAATTTAACAGATTCGTTCAGAGATATGGCAAACAGCAAGTATTTTTATGAACAAGTCATTGACAACCAATTCATTCAAAACACTGATTCATTGAGCAGCATGCCATAAAGGTGTGTTTCTCTTGCAGATGCAACAATTGCTTTGCTTTGACTTTGTTTGTTGAATTCCCATGTGATTATAGGCCTAATACTAATAATGGCCAAATAACAACAAATTTCACTTCACCAAAACTCTGAAATATTACTGTTGGGCTTTTTCAGCGTTTTTTTTTTTTTTTTTTTTCTGCAAGTAACATTGTTACGTTAGTCATTGAGTCATTCAAAACAATAATTCAGGAATAAAACATGAATCATTTATTCATTTGATTCATTCAAAACACAAATCAGTTTGAGATCGAAACAAATGACGCGAGGCATTGAATCATTAATTTAACAGATTCGTTCAGAGATATGGCAAATAGCAAGTATTTTTATGAACAAGTCATTGACAACCAATTCGTTCAAAACACTGATTCATTCAGCAGCATGCCATAAAGGTGTGTTTCTCTTGCAGACGCAACAATTGCTTTGCTTTGACTTTGTTTGTCGGAGCAAAAATAGGCAAAGTGGCAATATTGTGTCTAAAATGCAAGTTGCTCAAAATTCCTGTTGTATAAAAGCAAACTCGCAACTGTGCCGTTCTGAATTTGAGCACAGCTGTGATTCTGCACGAGGCTGCTGGTAATACCGCTGCTGTGATATGTGACATTGCTTAATTATCAAGCATAGAGTTACATATTCTCGCAAAATGTATAATATATCACGACTGAAACTTTGTATGTTTGTGGGAAGTACTTTTGTTACAAGAATTTCCCTTGAGAGAATGCAACCGGACCCGATCATAAGTTTAGCCACCTGTCCAAGAGATTAATTTGAGATGGTTTGTAGTGGGCTTAATAATTAGAGGTACACTCTGCTGCAAGAAAAATAATCACATCAGCTAGTGTCATTAGCACTCCTTTCCCCAGAGTTTAGAGCGTGTGGCACTGTGTGCGCCTGAAATTAATTCCCTGACCTAATCAGAACCTTACTCCAAGACACGGATTTGGTTTTCTTTTCTTAAAGGCTGTTATAGAATTTATAGATTAGATACAATGCGGCTTCCGTAGTTATTAGTTACAGCCATGTAATTATATTCTGTGGTAGTATTCCTGTCTTGAGCATGCAGTAAAGGAGCAGCCACATGGTTTACACCTCACATACCTGTATAGTGTAGTTTTATAGTGTTTATTTATCTCCTTCCTGCAACAAGTTTTAATATGCTTGTTTATTATGCTGTTATTATAATCACACTGCCATTATAAAAAAAAATTATAATAAAAACATAAGGGAGGCTATAAACACGGAGGTAAATTGGACTTGACACTGTGAATTTCAAATTGTATATCAGCCATAGGCAAAAATTCATTTTTTTAAATCATGCTGAAAGCACACTAATGTCAAACCAATTGTCATTTCCGAATGAGATTATAGTATCAGTTAATAAGAAATCCATGTTTTGCTTTCGAAATGAAAACACCCTTATCTTCATCTAGCACCATCAGAGGAAGTCATTAGAATTGATGTCTCCTCAGGACTTAATTCTACAGAATCCACTAGTATTATAATACACAAACAAATCACTGATTTAAATAATAGATAACAGTTACATTTACCTTCAAACACAGCCGGTATTGTTTTTGTGCTGAAACTTTGGTTATGCATAGACCTTCAGCTCAGTGAGGATGACAGCAGTGCAAGATAAGTTGCGCTGTTAAAGCGTTTAAGGGCAATTATTTGTAAATTGTGGCAACTGATTTTTTTAACGGTCCTGAAAATGCATTTTGTTTGCACTGCATTATCACTATAACTGTTTTGTCCTCAGCTCACTGTGACTGCATTGTGTGGATGGGCAGAATTTTCACTCGTCCAGCTGTCACAAACATGGATTTGACTTGCTTTAAAGGCTATAAGGGAATGACAGGCCACTGTAAAATATGCTTTCAGACATTACCCTATGTTGGTGCCAGTTCTTCAGCTGTGCCACCACTTGCCACAATCTATATGAATCATTCCCACACTCCCCTTGCTGCTTGTGACATACAGTATTTATTGTAAATCTATTCAACACAAGCATGACTTTCAAATATGGCTATGCTGCACGCTACTGAAGAATGAACGTAATACGTTATACTGACCATAAACATAACTTTACAAGCCAGTGCCTGTCATAAAAGATGTAGGGTGTGTTATTATGAATTTTGCATGTTTTATCATGCTGGATGACAATATGGCAAAAAATGTATAAATCTTTTAGATTTATTCAGAAAATGAAAGAAGCATTATTCAGAATGCCATACTACATTGATGTCTTAAGAAAGCAATGATTACAAATTTATTAGGTTTATTTCAGAGTATTAAATATGCACTGAGCTGTTTCTGTTACAAAAGGAGAAAATGCTAAAGTTCCGTAGTGCTATTGTGACCATATCCTAAATATTGATATTTGTTTACATTATATTTACTTTTAAATTAGTTTAAGAGAAAGAAATTACCTAAAAATGAAAATAAGTTGAAAAGGCCATCCAAAATGTAGATGAGGTCATTCACCAGAACAGATTTTGGAGAAATTTTGCATTACATAACTTGCTCATTCATGGAACCTCTGCAGTGAATGGGAGATGCATGTCAGAATGAGTCCAAACCGCTGATAAAAACATCACAATAATTTACAAGAGAGATCTATCAGTTAACATCATTTTCAGCAAAAAGCGTCAAGTTTGTAGAAAACAAATCCATAATTAAAACATTTTTTTTACCTTCAGAGTCTTGTCTGAATCAGGAGAGAAATATGCACAGACCAAGCACCTTTTAGATGCAAAAACCATTCAAAACATTTTAAAACAAATATGTTGGTGGATTTTGATGTGAGGAGACAACAAGTGATGGACTTTTTTAATGGAGGAAGCTTTATTATGAATTATGGACTTCTATTTTAGTAAAAGCTACATTTTAAAGGAGACATATTATACCCCTTTTTACAATATGTAATATAAGTATCTGGTGTCCCCAGAATGTGTCTATGAAGTTTCAGCTGACAATACTCCACAGATCATTTATTATAACATTTTGAAAATGCCTGTTTTGAGTGGAAGCAGAAACACGCTGTTTCTCGGGCCTGTTTCTTTAAATGCAAATTAGCTGCTGCTCCCCGCCCCCTTTTCCAGAATAGAGCTGCCCATTACAGCTCATACCTGCTAAAAACATCTGTTTTGGTTCTGATTATCATGTTTATAGTGCTGAAATCATGTGTTTTAAACCATATGAGTTTAAACTTCATATATACGGTTTTCTGAGAGCACACATCCGAAGCACATGTACAGAAAGTGGCTGTCACAGCACAGTACTAAACTAAGTTCTCATTCACACACAAGTTTACGTTAAAAACACACACGAGTTACAAAAACAGTCGGTTATGTCTGTGAAGGTGAACAGCTGGGAAATAAATTGCATGTTTATTTTAGATCTGTGTGGCAGCAGCAATATACAGTAAATAAATTAATAATTCCACTGCTCTGTTGTCTCCTCTGAGGCTGGGTGTTCTAAACAGTGTTCTGTGCTCGTCTGTGCAGCCAAAGACAGAACAGTTAGCATGTTTTGCTCAAACTTTCGCCATGGCATTAGAGCTGGTACACCGTTGTCGCTTGCGAAAACACAATGACGGCACCGTGGGTGGAAACTTACAGATTAAGGGGCGGTAATATTATAATGAGATCCCTTTGCCACGTCACCAAGGGAGCGAAATCTGACGTGCTCGTTTTCTCAGACGCTTGCAGAAAAAGGCTTACCATAACAAAGTGACTGGGTTAATCTTTTTCACATTTCCTTGGTTGGTAGATGCACCGCGGACCTGATTATAGCACTTAAAACCTGGAAAAGTCAGATTTTCATGATATGTCACCTTTAAAGTTAAAACGTCTTAATGATGGATTTGTTTACAAACACATATTTTCACTTCACAAGACATTAATTGATGGACTGTAGTGGTATGGATTACTTGTGGATTATTGTGATGTTTTTATCAGCTGTTTGGACTTCTGATAAAAAGACATTCTGACGGCACCCATTCACTGCAGAGGATCCATAGGTGAGCAAGTGATGGAATGCTAAATTTCTCAGATGTAGAAACAGACTCATCTACTCACAAAGCTCATCTTCGTCTTGGATGACCTGAGGGTGAGTAAATTTTAGGCTTTCCAAGGGGTGGAACATTTCTGGAAAATTTCCAAAACTTTCCTGGATTTTTTGGAAACTTTAAGAAAATTTTGGGAATTTTCAGAAACTTTTGGAAAGCTTCCAGAAATGTTCTGCCCATTTGCAACCCTAATAATTTTCAACAAATTTTCATTTTTGGGTGAACTATTCCTTTAATGACTGTTGCCAAACATTTTATTTTAAGAAATGAAATCAATACTGTTCCAATAACAGTGACAATAAAGTAAAATACATAAGGGAATATAAAAGCTGTCTATAAAAAAATATATAAAACTCATTATTTAGACAAGCAGTGTAGCTGCAGAGAAACTAAATCTAAGATGGAAAAGAAAGGTGTATGAGAAAGTAGTAAAAATTCAGCACCTTTTCTTGTCTTAACCCTGAGCAAATCCAGTGCGTCATCAACTGCTCAGGAACAAGAATCTCTTTGTTAGTTTTAGCAGGATTTGAGTAAACTCTGAAACAGTGCTTATTGCTCAGTTATCCACTTTTGCTATAATGAAAAGCATGTCCTGAATCTGTCATGGGAGATTAGGTGAATGTGATTACTGTTGTCCTTTTGCCAGTGTTGATTTATCCCAGCGGCAGTACAGTCAAGCCATCAGCATGTGTTTTACCTCTCTTTATACCAGGGAAGATTAAACAGATTGAGTTGATGATAAGGACTTAAAAAAAGTGTTATCGGAATTGTGGTCAAAATAGAAAAAAAAATTATATTTTACTCCCAGTGCCATGCAAATGTATTTACCCCCTTACCGGTTAAGAGTGATTGTTCTATTATTAGTGCTTATGGCTATATTTGCAACAGTTTGTGAGGGTGTTAATACTTCACTTATGAAAGTGTCATCTCATTGCATTGCTTTGCCAGGAAATTTCATGCCAGGAGAAGTTGGAAATGGCTCAGGTATGCTCGCCCATCCTTTGTTTGCTGCCCATTATAACATCCATGCTGGAGAAAGGTCAAGCCATGTGTCTGACATCCAGCTGAAGATGTGCGTCACTGCTGTGTGGTCATGTACTTCACACACCACAGAACGTGTGTGGAAAGCAAGCCACCACCTTCGTCTTGTCGTACGCTCAGTTCAATGGTGCCAGTATGACGAGGATTGTGGGATGAACTTTTTGTTACTTCACTGTGTGCTTACATAAACAAATATCATCGTGTTTAGTACTTTGGAAACTGCCTACAGTTATGTGTTGGATTCAATTAACTGAGCAGTCTTTATCTTTACCCGATCCTATGTTGGCAATAGCTGTGAATGTTACAAGCGTGGGTGCTTCGAGAACAGCTACTACCTAACTGAGAGTGTGAAGAAGCCATTTTCTCTTGGCTCTAATTAGGATATGACAGATTGCAATGCGGTCCAGGTTCAACAGAATTTCTTTGTAATATTTAAGTATTGTTGTTATTAAAGGGATAGTTCACCCAGAAATAAATATTCTCATCGGTTACTCACCCTTGTGTTTTTCCAACTTGTATGGAAACTGTAGAACAAAGGAGATGTTTTCAGAACATTCACACTGCTCGTTTTCATGCAATGAAAGTAAATGGTGACCAGAGCCGGTTAAGCTCCAGAAATGATGAAAAGCACAATAACAGCAGTGTTGTCTATATTTAAAATTGCTGCCAAATATGAGCCAAATCAACATTTTGTCACAACTTCATTTCATTACATTCAATCTACTTACATTTCTGTGGGACTCCATTTGGAGAGTAAACGTTAAAAATGTGTTATTTTACATGTTTTCGAGTAAAGGGAAACACTTGCTCTTGTTTAATGGTCAGTTATGTTGAAGGCTTGTTATGAGAGTTTCTGTTATGTTGCATTTTTTTGTCTGGTATATAGACAAAAATACCAGACAAGTTTTCTTGATCAAATTTTGATGGGTTTGATATCAGCTTTTACACTGAATCTGAGAATAATTAAGCCAAATCCATCTGTCAAAGAACAAATCATAGTCGGAATAGGACAACATGAAAAAACAAAACAAAACATGAAACCTGATTTTCTCAAGCGTGATCCAAATCACTTTTGTAGGTGGTTTAAAATTAAAATCTTTTTTAATGTTGTTTGTATGTGTCTTATAGCCACAAGATCAAATAGATTTGTATTTATTTTTATTTTTTTGGTCAATATGTCATATATTCAATATTCATCATACAGGAATCTACCTGATTTTTTTCTCTCCAAAAACATAACTTTACATAGGCTACAGTTCACTGCAGTTTTCAGCTGGGATGAACACTTGAGGCAGAAAAATGTCAACAACTTTTATTTCTTTTTCACACAAATTATGATTAGAGGGCCAGGATATTAATTAATAAAGGTCTTCATACAGTTCCTTGCAGAACATTATGACCTCAAAAGTGTTTTACTATAGTGCATGATTTGTAAACAACTAATATGTGTTGACGTTTGCATCACTTAAAAAGCTCCTTACGTACGGCTTTTCTGATGCACAGTAATAAACCTGCTCGCTAGCTCACCTAGTACAGCATTACACTTGCAATGCAGAGCACCCCGTAAAACACAAGTCACAATAAGAGCTCAATGAAAAGCACAATAACAGCAGTGTTGTCTATATTTAAAATTGCTGCCAAATATGAGCCAAATCAACATTTTGTCACAACTTCATTTCATTACATTCAATCTACTTACATTTCTGTGGGACTCCATTTGGAGAGTAAACGTTAAAAATGTGTTATTTTACATGTTTTCGAGTAAAGGGAAACACTTGCTCTTGTTTAATGGTCAGTTATGTTGAAGGCTTGTTATGAGAGTTTCTGTTATGTTGCATTTTTTTGTCTGGTATATAGACAAAAATACCAGACAAGTTTTCTTGATCAAATTTTGATGGGTTTGATATCAGCTTTTACACTGAATCTGAGAATAATTAAGCCAAATCCATCTGTCAAAGAACAAATCATAGTCGGAATAGGACAACATGAAAAAACAAAACAAAACATGAAACCTGATTTTCTCAAGCGTGATCCAAATCACTTTTGTAGGTGGTTTAAAATTAAAATCTTTTTTAATGTTGTTTGTATGTGTCTTATAGCCACAAGATCAAATAGATTTGTATTTATTTTTATTTTTTTGGTCAATATGTCATATATTCAATATTCATCATACAGGAATCTACCTGATTTTTTTCTCTCCAAAAACATAACTTTACATAGGCTACAGTTCACTGCAGTTTTCAGCTGGGATGAACACTTGAGGCAGAAAAATGTCAACAACTTTTATTTCTTTTTCACACAAATTATGATTAGAGGGCCAGGATATTAATTAATAAAGGTCTTCATACAGTTCCTTGCAGAACATTATGACCTCCTTACGTACGGCTTTTCTGATGCACAGTAATAAACCTGCTCGCTAGCTCACCTAGTACAGCATTACACTTGCAATGCAGAGCACCCCGTAAAACACAAGTCACAATAAGAGCTCAAAGAAGCAAGCTAAAATGGCATGGTTGCCTCAGCAAACACATTTTTATCTCACGTTTACTTTTAAAGGGGTCATATGATGTTGCTAAAAAGAACATTATTTTGTGTATTTGGTGTAATGAAATGTGTTTATGCGGTTTAAGGTTCAAAAATACATTATTTTCCACATACTGTACATTATTGTTTCTCCTCTATGCCCCGCCTTTCAGAAACGCGTTGATTTTTACAAAGCTCATCGGTCTGAAAAGCGAGGTGTGCTGTGATTGGCCAGCTATCCAGTGTGTTATGATTGGCCGAATACCTCAAGCGTGTGACGGAAATGTTACGCCCCTACCATACTGTGAAGATGCCCTTCCAGGCCGGAGCGATGATTCGAAAACATGAGCTATACATTCACTCCCCCCACCTACAATCCCTGCCGGTACAAGACTCGAACCCGCAACCTTTGGGTTATGAGTCCGACTCTCTAACCATTAGGCCACGACTTCTGTAGGTGAAGCTGGATCACGCATGATTCGCGCGAACATAAACCCATTTAGGTAGATCGGGGGCACATTTCCTTCAAAACAAAAGTAATCCACTGTGTCTTTAGTGCCTCAGACGTCAGGAGTAAATGATGACTGCTATGTTTATTCTTACATTCAACAACAAAACACTTCAATCGCTTATGAGACATTCTTGTCTACACCTGCTCCGGCATCGAAACAATGGCAGACTGTTGACAGCTAACTCAAGGCGGGTCTATGCTAAAACGGCAGTGTTCGTCAACAGTCATGAGAAGGGCCTGGGCAAAGCTACGTCACATTGCTTGATCTGAGAAAGTGCTTATGATTTGTGAGGATTTTTTTTTAAAAAAGCACTGGGTCGATTTTTATCATTATAGGGTGGTTGTGTACACACACTGCCAACACACATTTATGTTCAAACACCATGTAAAAGTGAATTTTGCATCTGATGTCCCCCTTTAAGCACCACTCTCCAGACATTTCATATTGCGATATGTACAACAACCAGTAAAATAAAACATTGCCAAGTTCACATCCATTAATTTTGGATAAAACTGAATGCACTTTTAGCATCACTTACTGGACATGCTATACATTCACTCCCCCCACCTACAATCCCTGCCGGTACAAGACTCGAACCCGCAACCTTTGGGTTATGAGTCCGACTCTCTAACCATTAGGCCACGACTTCCCCGACTTCTGTAGGTGAAGCTGGATCACGCATGATTCGCGCGAACATAAACCCATTTAGGTAGATCGGGGGCACATTTCCTTCAAAACAAAAGTAATCCACTGTGTCTTTAGTGGCTCAGACGTCAGGAGTAAATGATGACTGCTATGTTTATTCTTACATTCAACAACAAAACACTTCAATCGCTTATGAGACATTCTTGTCTACACCTGCTCCGGCATCGAAACAATGGCAGACTGTTGACAGCTAACTCAAGACGGGTCTATGCTAAAACGGCAGTGTTCGTCAACAGTCATGAGAAGGGCCTGGGCAAAGCTACGTCACATTGCTTGATCTGAGAAAGTGCTTATGATTTGTGAGGATTTTTTTTATGTGTAGTCTCGGCTAACTCACCTTTTTGACACAGCCCAGCTCCCCTCACAATTATATGAAGTGCGGTTCACGGAGGTCTGCGCTTCATACAAACAAAATATCTGTAGGCAGATTTTTGTTCTTTAAACTCGTGATGCATGGAGCACATTACCTAGCAATCTCGATTCAAAGTCCCAATTAAAAGCAAACGGGGCTTGCTCTCCAGGTGATTTCCGGGTCATTAAGCTCTGTATCTGTGGAAATGTTTTAGAGGTGAACGTCTGGAGGTTGCGAGTTCGAGTATAAAATGAAACGCCTCGCCGTCCTCTTTTTGCCTTTTGTCCGGAGAGGCCAAAGATAATGAAATGTAATGTCACGTGATAAGGATCTTGGCAGCGTTTTCTGTGACGCGGTGCACAAATCATCATCGTTTGATAAAGCAGTAAATGGTTTACGGATAATGTTAATTATTTAGCCTGGGCGTTGAAAGGCAACAGCGCTGTAAATCCCCACCTTGCTCATATCATACTGTACGATATTTTTCAGAAAGCTCTCTGTTTCTGTTTACTCGCAACATGTGTAGATGCAGCCATATAAAGTCTTTACAGTTTAATGCCGTGATAGTACAGCATCATTCCTCAAAGCCCTCTAGAGCTCTAGTCTGTGTGTAAAAGCCTTTTTGTCTAAAGACCTCCTCTGCGGTGTCCATGGCATAAGGTAGCACATATTTTATCACACAGAGGGAATAATACCCCCAAATAACCTCGATAATATAAGCTCTGTGCATGATATGATTCACTCGTCAAAGAAGACTCTAAAATGGCACCGAAAAAGATTAGTACGACATACACAAGAAGATATGTGGGAGGAGTCGTATATTTAACTATATTTAACAGATTGTGTGGGAGGAGCCTGATGTTTGAAACATTAATTGCGCTCTGTAAATGTGCAAAGTTTCATGGCAGATTGCAGCGCTGTCTATTAAAGTCTTCAGATCTTTCATAGCTTCAAGGATTGTATAAATGTATTTCTTTCATTCATTTTTGTTTGAATAATTTAGACGTTCATCTATGTTAAATGTCCCTACCATCGGTAGATCCAGATGCTGTTAAAGTTCGCCTCGGGCCGACTTCAAGTAGTTTTCGTTGATCAATATTTTTAAAGCATAGGTACAGAGCTAAATTTTTATTAATTATTAACTTTTGAGAGCTACTGCAAAGCAAATGGTGAAATTAATGAATATGAATTTTATAGCCAGACTTGATCCTTACCAGCAGCTTTTAATCCTGTGAGGTGATTTTGATCTAAAACTACATGCGCTGAAAAAAGAAGAAAGCCTTTTCAACACAGAACTGTTTTAGGATTTATGGGAAGCCCGCGTAGTTCAAGCATGCAATATTCATGTTTAATACCGTCCTTCACGTTTTCAAAGCAAATTTAATTCTTGCCTCAATATTGATTGGAGAAGCATGCAGGGTAGAAATTTACAACTGATTTCATTTTAGATCTTTATGCCTGACAATTTAGTTATCTAGATACTCTGGAGATTCAAGTGGTCACATTCTGCGGTATCACAAACTTGTATCCTAAGACAGCCAACTAAAGCGGTGTTTTGTTTCGCTAATGGAATCTGAATAACTTAGCAAATATTGGCATCCTGAAGTGAAAAGTACGCATGGAAAAGAACAACCAAACGCTTTTTCTTCCTGCTCTCACAGCAGGTGGAACAGCAACATAAAATCACAGGGTTCTTCAGGCTGGGGCTGCCTGAGACACTAGCGCACTATAAAAAGCAGCAAGATGAGTCAATGTTGCCATCTTGTGGAAGGCAAATATCCAGTCACATGGCCAGCTCCCTCACACAAAGATATGATATATGATGAATGATGTGAATTAAAATGACAGCTTGCTCCCAATTAGCACACCAAGTATATATAATATAGCGATTTATATGGATATAAACATGTATGACTTAGAAAGACGTGATTTAAAGAGGCTTATTGCACAGAGTTAAAAATTACTTGTAAGGCGTGACAGCCTTGACAAATCGAGTTAAAACAACAACAAAAACTTTTATTGCCATTGGTTTGCCTTATGGAGCTTCTGTAATGATCACACTCAGCGCAGTTGTGAGTGTTTTTAAACCCTCTCTTGTTTCTGTGACCATCGTCAAACACTGTTAATAGAGTCTCGCTGGGCGCTTGTTGCATTCAAGATGATCCACAGTAATCAGCTCCTTTGAGTCCGTCCTTCTGAGCCGCAGCACATCTCGCTGTGTCTTTATGTTACATCATTCTCCACATGGCACATTATTAAGCTTATGGGAGCATGCTGGATGAAAGCCTTGCCCTCCGATTTGTTGTTGCAGCGAGCCTCAGCTGTTACGAGCGCAGATGGATCGCTTGCCGACTAACCCAGCTCAAGCCATTGAAAGTAATTTATGCACGCTTCTGGAGGACGTTCTTGGCATTGACGTGACTCACATTGCTGCGATGCCTTTGAATGTGATATTAATGACATGAGTTGACTGTGTCAACAGGGATGGTTTTTAACCAGAACGGAAGAATGACATCGGCCTGCCGGTGGATTCCTGCATTGCACCTACCGGAACGTAGTCATCTGAAATTCCGACCAGGTGTCGTGTCACGGTGATGCCTGGTTATGCGGTGGTGTTTCTTGTGTGCGCTGCGGCAGATTATCAGAGCTTAACATGCCACACTGGAGATTTAGCTTTTATGTAGCCCATTCTCCAAGTGGCAATGCATGATCCAGGTGCTTTTTTCCCTTGGAAACACTGTGAAGGGCATGTTTTGGGAGAGTGTTAGAGCTTGAAACACAATGAAAGTGGCTTTTCTGACACAGAGGCTGCTGGTTGCTCTTGCTCGACTCCCTATGACAGGACTGTGACTGAAAAGCTCAAAGGCATTGGCAAGAAATCCCTCACTGGCAGACACAGCGTGCCTTTCAATTCATCCCTCTTCACGGCATCATACCTATTAACTCTCGCTGAGTTTAATTGCATCTTCTAATGCATTCTCATTTATTCTGAGCATAGTTTTTCAGTTCATTATATAGCATGCAGTCCAGCAAGTTATAGGGGCCCTTGAGTAAAACTTTCCTATTATACTGATAAGTGCAGATCTCTTTAATTTCCCCTAAATTAAATGGACTTCAGAACAACTTAAGGGCCATTACTGTTATGCAGTACCTTTAGAGCTCTGCAACTTTACTACAATGAACATGCCACCATTGTAGGATATAAGCAGACTTTCAGAATATGCTCTGGTCACGCTCAGGGACTTCAGTTTTATCAGCTATAACTTGATTGTTTATACATTGTAGGGCTGCACAATGTATCGAAAATGAAATCAATATTGCGATGTGGCTTAATGCAACTGTCACATTGTGCAGGCAGTGATTTAATTAAATAAATATATGTTTTACCGGTTTACATGTAGTTCATGAATAATTTAGTGGTTCAGCATCTGAGAACAGTCAGTTATGTTTTAAGTCAACATAAACAGTTAAGAGCGAAATCAGATATGTATCAATGCATTGGATCTGTGCATTTGCTCGTAAAGCGACAGTAGCCTGTACAGTACTCGTTCCTGTCAATTTATACAGTGAAGAATGTACAGTGTTATTTTACTTTTGATTATTTAATATCTGTACTTTAAAGCTATTAGACCAACCTGAAAAACTGTATATTTGCTAGTTGAATTGTATTTATTTGATGTGACATGTGGCCAAGTATGGTTACCCATACTCAGAATTAGTGCTCTTGGATCTGTGCATTTGCTCGTAAAGCGACAGTAGCCTGTACAGTACTCGTTCCTGTCAATTTATACAGTGAAGAATGTACAGTGTTATTTTACTTTTGATTATTTAATATCTGTACTTTAAAGCTATTAGACCAACCTGAAAAAATGTGAGCCACTGTATATTTGCTAGTTGAATTGTATTTATTTTCTCAAGAAAAGTTTATTTGTTTTTAATATTTGCTTTAAAGAAAATAAAAAAATTAAATCTCTCGTAATATTTCTTAATTAATTGTCTGTAGAGGTTAGTAAAGCACCCAGGGACAAGAATTGTACCATCCACTCAAACCAAATTACAGAAATTATTTAAAATTCACCCCTGTGTCCACATAATTGTGATAAAGTGATAAAAGAAAACAGACTAATTTCATTAAAAGACCCGTGATTGACTGTCTAGACATGAACTGCCATGTGGGGCAAACCCCAGGACTATAATAACAAAGAAGGTCAGAAGCAAGTGCAATTGAGTGCGTAATAATCATTCCTTCATCAAGCTTTTAATACCAGAAATCTTTCACACTGTCTACATTCACCTTTTTCAGGAGCCTGACTGAATATAATCTTGGAGTGATTTGTTGCCCTTGTTGAAGGTTCTGCAGACTTTCTGCGCATTCAAAGAGTTTGTCTCAGTCTAAGTCAAAGGGGTGCGAGAAAATTCTATTTTGTGTGGGGCAAAAGATTAATGTGTGTTCATGTTTGTGTTTTGCCAAGGGCAATGAATGGGTTAAGGTCGACGGAGGCTCAAGCAGTGAGATGTTGTATGAAGGTCATGTGTGAACCGTGGTGGAGAGTTTACTTTCAAGGACGTGCATGTGTGCTGCTGTTAGAACATTCAGTCAAGAAAACAGTCTGCTTTCTGAATACAGAGCCAGGACATACAAAATAAAAGACTTGCTTTCTGTTTTCAGAAGCTACATTTTTTCTCCACACACTTTCAGTCCTATTTCTATATAGACACTTAATTGACTACTGTTTTACGTTACAGATCCCTGAGACCCCACAAAAAATGAATTTCTTATATTGTTTTCCATTACAAATATCTAAAAATTCTCAAATCAAGATGCATTTACATGAAATTGTGTAAAGCTTTTTTTTTTTTTTTAAATGTCTGTTAGTTAAGTTTACTTAACTCCCTTTTTTTTTTTTTACTAAACATCTTAACATGCTTCTCAAGTATATGTATTTTGATTTAAGAATGTTTAGAAGTATGTATATGTAAAATGTATTTTACAAGTCATTTTTGAGCATTTTAGCATTTTTTTTTTATAGTCAGTTCACCTAGAATTAGCAAAGCCAGGAAGTTTCAACCTGTTAGTTATGTTTTTGAAAATGTCTGTGGGGTCATTTTAATTTTAAAAATGTTTTAAACTATTTAATTTCCAATTTGTATTTATAATGTTCAGTATTATTTTCAATGTGTGTGTAGGCTATGTGTGTAGTGTGTAAAATTGTATTTATTTTTTTAAGGCTTAAACATCTCATGTTGCTTCTCAAGCATTCTTGATTTAGTGAGTGAAGTGACGTGTGGCCAAGTATGGTGTCCCATACTCGGAATTTGTGCTCTGCATTTAACCCATCCAAGTGCACACACAGACAGCAGTGAACACACACACACGGAGCAGTGGGCAGCCAAAGCAGTTGGGGGGTTCGGTGCCTTGCTCAAGGGTCTCACCTCAGTTGTGGTATTGAAGGTGGAGAAAGTGCTGGATATTCACTCCCCCCCCTACAATCTCTCCTGGACCTGAGACTCAAACCTGCGACCTTCGGGTTACAAGTCCGACTCTCTATCCATTAGGCCTAACAGTAGACCGTCCCGATATGTTTTGCTAAACTCCAGTAATGGTGGAAGTTAAAGCGGATCACTTAGCTGAATTTCTTGTTTTACAATATGGAGAACCTTTAGATAGTGAAAACCCACTGAATGGACTGCCTCAACAAAAGTCACTGAACTTTACCATTTCCAGCTTTGAATATCCACACAATGATGTAAAGCTTGTTAAACGCATTAAAAAAGGCGGGTTGGGAAAGATGCTCCGTTTTTCTTGCAATTGCCAGAGACCTCTGGCTTTTTTCTCAATTATGTGATATAAACTAGCAATTACAACTTTTTTTCACACAATTACGAGATATAAACTCACAGTTGTGAGTTATAAAGTCAGAATTGCGTGATATAAACTCGCAATTGCGAGTTAAAGTCCAATTTTGAGGGGGGGAAAGACTGATATGTTCTCAGAATGGAGACTTTCAAGCTTCACAAAGGTTGCAAAGGCACTATAAAATCATCATGAATGTAATTCATAGACTATATTTAAAGTCTTCTAAAGGCATACAATAACAGTGTGAAGAGCAGACTGCATTAAAGGGGTCATATGATGCGATTTCAACTTTTCCTTTCTCATTGAAGTGTTACAAGCTCTTGGTGCATAAAGAAGATCTGTAAAGTTGCAAAGACTAAAGTCTCAAATCCAAAGAGATATTCTTTATAAAAGTTAAGAGTCAGCCACGCCTACCTAAAACGGCTCGTTCTAACACCCCATCTACATCACTATGTGGGAAGATTTGCATAACGCCGCCCAAATGTTCACGCAAAGAAAGAAGGCGTAACTTTTATTCTCGCTGTTGTATTGTTGCTGCCACCGCCATGTCGTGAAGGCACTGTGTGATTCGTTGTGAAAGCGAAACTACTTTGTTTGGCCTTCCAAAAGAGGACGATATCCGCTTCGTCATGCCTGGAGCTGATCCGTGCTGGTTGCTGAGGAAATACAACAACTTCGTGCTGTGGATCACCGGATCAGCTTTCACCGTGGACGAAGCGGAGTCCAGCCCGGGGTCGTCACATGTGGTTGCTGCAAGCCCACCGGACGCTCCTTCGTCGAATCCGCCACCTCTACTCACTCTAGCCGCCGTGTGTGACGCTGTGTTTCATTGTGAACGTGAAACTACTTTGTTTGGCCTTCCAAAAATGGACACGACTAGAAATCAGTGGTTCAGTTGTATTTACAACACTGTTCCAGAACAGTTCAACTCAAATATTCAGATGTGTGCAGCACATTTTATGGAGGACTGTATCCTGATCCTGGGAGAGTAGACTACAATGCCGGCTGTTCTGATTCACAGTTTTTATATTTTATATATTTAAAGCAAGTCTTTTGAGCAGTGTAGAGTAGGGCTTGTTGTTTGTCATTTCTCCGATCACAAATGCAGACATGGTTTTATGTTTACGCGGCGCACGCGATGCAACGCAACACATAAAAAGACAGTATAAGTCATTATAATCTGTAATTATGTCCCCACTGGATGCAACGAATGCCTCGTTTGTAATGGGTTTTCATGTTTTTCTAATCATCGCTCTGGCCGGACAGGGCATCATCACAATATGGTAGGGGCGTAACATTTCATAACCTTAAACTGCATAAACACATTTCATTACACCAAATACACAAAATAATGTTCTTTTTAGCAGCATCATATGACCCCTTTAAAGTTGTTTTTCACAGAAAGTATTGACATCCAAAGCTCTCCTTGGCGCATTTATAAGAGTTTTTAGAAGTAGTGATGTCTAATTCATGACCAAATCTGGTTTACAAAATCTGATCTAAATTATTCTCAGCTTAAAATCGTTCACTCACTGGAGAAGATTAACAGAGAATAACAATTAGGTCTGCAGCAAATGATTATTTTGATAATCGATTAGTTTAATGATTATGACAACGATTAATCGACTAATTGCCAGTTATTTCACCAATTATTCAGCAGACTTTGTTCTATTATTCAGCTTTTGCTATTAGTAAAAATATGGAGTTACACATATTCAAACTAATAAATAAGGTGCAATTATATTACTATTGTACAATTGCAATCACTTTTTTACAATACAAATATTTGGCAGACCAATTGAGATGACAGACAGATATTCACCATTTAATTAACTGTATGAAAGATTAACGGACTGAATGATGCATAATTCTGCCTGACATCTTTGTTTGAAAATCATATGGATATTGGACAAAATAAAAGTAAGTGATAAGACATTTTATTTTTGAATCAATTATTTTATTCACAACATCAGCTATCTTAAAACACCTTATAGTGTTATAATAATCAAAACAGTCCTGAGCTAGATTAAGCTTTAATCTATGCAAACCAAACCATCACTTTAATGTACAGTAATAATGTAATATACAGTAATGTAATAATAATGTAATGTCATCTGCTTAATAACTAAAAAAATCAAGTAATTCTAACACTTTTTCATGTTTAATATTGTAAAACTGCTTGCTTTAAACCAATCTATTGTATAAAGCTCTATATAAGTAAACATGACATGACTGGAGTGCTGATTGTAGAGCCTGGTGCAAACGTATCCACATCGCTATGATCTGATTCTTTCTTGATTGCTGTTTTCTCACAATTTGTCATCTTTGTTGTGTGTGCATTTCGTTATTGAGAAGAAAGTGCACAGCACATATTTACATATTCATCCAAACGCCGCTCAGCAGTGTCTGGTTCGACTGCGTTTACAACTCTGACTCTCTTAAGTGTCTTCTTCTCTCGACTTGCATCTGGGAGGGCTGAAGACTTAGAGTGCCAGGCTGGTCAAATTACGTTATTGCAGGCCCATACATTAGGGCATACGAGATCAATCAAATATTGGACAACAAAAACTTTTTTCGACAATTTTGAATTGTAGACGTTGTCGATAATGTTGACTAATCGTTTCAGCCCTAATAACAATTGAATCTTGTAAATATTATCAAATATGACTTTCACATGTAGCTCTTGAGTTGTATGGACCACATTTAAAATGTTTTTTAATACTTTCATGGTGATTTTGCATTCTTTTTGAAAACTTGAATCTCCAGTCCCTATTCATTTCAATGGCATGAAAAAATGACTAGTACATTCTTCATAATATCTCATTTTGTGTTGCACAGAAGAAAGAACATCATACAGTAAAGGACATCAAATGCTGACAGAATTTTAATTTTGGGGTGAACTGTTCCTTTAAGAGTAAGTTATTGTAAAACTCTTTTTCAAGCTATTTATATTTTGTTTGCTCTGAAATGTGAGACATATTGTATTTGCACTCAGCTTGTCACTGTTCCCAAAACTGGAGTCAGACGGCAGATGAATTTAGAAGGGTGTTTAATTAATAATCATGACACAGCCTGGGGAGCATTTCTGATGTAACTGCAGCCTATTATTTACTAGCGTTGCAAAAGTTCTTAGAAGTGTTTAGGGTGCTAAACTTGGCCTTATGTTTGATAGACTTTTGTCTCATTCATTTCACATCTTCACTCGTCGGTTTTTGCACTGTTTTCTCTTTGCTTGAGAGGACATTAAAAGACAATCAGCATTTCAGTTCAGTTTGAAGACGATTTTGTCAAGACAAGGTTGATGTATTTCTTTTCCTTGCGCACTCCTCGCTGAAGTGTGATTAGTTCTGTGTTCCCATTCTTCCATGGTTCAGATGTAACAGATGATTAGAAATGCCTCCCAAAACAAAGTCCACTGCGATTTATACACAAGTTTTCCTGCAGGTAATTTTGATATGCTTGTCATTCACACCTCTGTTAAAAGTTCACTTACGAGCTTGTCTGGGAAATTGGCATTCATATTTGGGGAGGTTCAGCCCTCTTGTGTTTGTAATAGTGACTCAGTGTGTGTAGTCGCTGAATTACAGAATGTCTCCCTTGGAAGTTGAAGCCCATTAAAGTGATAGATTGCACTGTGTCATAGTTTATGCTTAGGGACAGTTTACACCCACAAAGCAGTCTAATTGCATTCATTCCGGTGAAAAATCCACAAACGTTGAATCTGGGCTCTCAGGCGAGTTGGCAGCAGTCTACCTGACATCAGAAGACTGCCTTTGAGGGAGAAGAACGAAAATGTAAATTGTGACAATGAAAAGATAGGGTCTATCTGAAGTCAGTGGACAGGCCTACCATGCATAATTATAAAAGACGGTACAAGCAAGCGATGGATGGGTTCATATCTTCTTCTCTAAAGCTTGTTGATCTGCACATTCCTCCCCGTCATATCTTGTTAAAATGAATGACAATCAGTGCATCATTTCAGCCTCTGAGACAAAGTCTCTACCTCCCATTTCAAGCTCCAAATATCTGACGAACATCACGTTTGCCTCTTATGCTGCGTGTCATTTTCTGGCACTGCAGAAAATACCTTTGAGAACGTATGAATAGCAATTAAGACATTTTCAAGTGAGGCGACTTTGGCACAGCAGTTCTTCTTTCTCTGCCTCTTCCCTCTCTTGCCATATCACTTCTGACATTTTCGACAGCAATTACTATCTTTTTTTACATATGCAGGCCTACACAGTATATACAATCCTATACACTGTATTGTTGCTTTATTTGTATTTTCTGTTTGCCTTGAGCTTCCAGCATATAAATAACCTCCTACGTTATGTTTGTTGTCGAAGAGTTGTAGTATTTGTTGTAGGGACAAAATGTAATATTCAAATGCTACAAAAAAATTATTTTGGCGTACAATCACTGCATACGGAACAAATATGCATCTGCTGGTCCAATGCATAGTCCTAGATTATTCATCTCCTCAGCAGAACTATTTGTATCTTTCCCTCAAGTTCCATACCAGTCACTAAAAGGTAAAAAAAAAAAGTGTGTGCAAAAAATGTGTGAGAAAAAGTTATCAGTTTAGACATTTTTCTTATTTTATTTTTTTGTCATCGTTTCTGGGGTTTGACTGAACTAGACACTAAACTGTATTTGTATATCAAAAGCTGCATAATGATTATTCCAAATTTTTGGTGTTTCTTGAAGAAAAGAAGCATCGGACTGGTTTTGAACAACATGATGAGTAAATAATGACAGAATTTTCTTTTTTGGGTGAACAGTTGGAATTCAAAGCATCTTAGTGGCTGTCCAAAAAAAAATTGTGGATTGTGGATACCAAAAAATTAACTAAGATGTAGCGTGATTTGTCATAGATTTGTCTTTTTATGGTCCAATGCATAGTCCTAGATTATTCATCTCCTCAGCAGAACTATTTGTATCTTTCCCTCAAGTTCCATACCAGTCACTAAAAGGTAAAAAAAAAAAAAGTGTGTGCAAAAAAAAAAAAGTTTGGGTGAGAAAAAGTTATCAGTTTAGACATTTTTCTTATTTTATTTTTTTGTCATCGTTTCTGGGGTTTGACTGAACTAGACACTAAACTGTATTTGTATATCAAAAGCTGCATAATGATTATTCCAAATTTTTGGTGTTTCTTGAAGAAAAGAAGCAGCGGACTGGTTTTGAACAACACGATGAGTAAATAATGACAGAATTTTCTTTTTTGGGTGAACAGTTGGAATTCAAAGCATCTTAGTGGCTGTCCAAAAAAAATTTGTGGATTGTGGATACCAAAAAATTAACTAAGATGTAGCGTGATTTGTCATAGATTTGTCTTTTTATTTTTTTTTACATGTATATTTTCTTTTTATTTCATCAGCCTGGCCTAATAATTATGCAGCCTTATTATCTCAATTACTTGCCCTTGACCTAGTTGATGCAAGTTGACATTTATTGTTCATAGCAGGGATAGAGAACTGGCCTTTTGATTTTTTATTTTTTTTTTACTTAAAGTAATGGGACTAAAAGTGCAACAGCACCATCTGCTGTAAACACACAAATTATGCATACACATCAAAATGTAAAGCCATGTTCTTCAGAGCCGGGTTTAGTCTTGTCTCACTGTAAGTCATTGCAAGGTCTGCTGCAACTTTTACTGGATGGAGTCCAGGCTGTCGTGTTTATATTGAATTCTTATTTGAGCTCTGCAATCAGTATGCAAAGTAATTTGATGGTCCGGGTGATATCGACAGGAGCTTAGATTACTTTTATGTAATGTCCAACAAAATCACACTTGCAGTTTTATTGCAAGATGAAAAGAATGCGTGCTGAACATTTTGTGACAGATCATTAAGAAGTTTTGTGATTTCAGAAAGCTAAAGCTAAAGCTAACTATTCTAATTATAAATTCTTTAATGCTAATAAAACAGGTGAAACCTGAAATGCTGCGAGTGGATATATATTTCCTTCATTCAGAGGTCTTGGCATTGATTTCTCAGTTCCAGCATGGATGAAGCAGACACAGCTTTCCATGAGGCCATGGACCGGAGGTCAGGTCATTTCAGAAGGCTTTTCAGATATTGCCATTTCCAACATCTGGATGGACTGAAACAACACCTGCAGTCTTTTTGCCCTTTTGCACTCCCTCTCCACCCGTCTTCTGATGTGCTGCGGCAATTGCGTTGCATTAATAATCAATTTTTATTCCCTTTGAAATGTTCAGTCTTTGTTTTGCTCTTGCTCTGTTGGAGAACAAAGACTATAATTGCAATATATCCATTTTATCAGATACATTCTGGCTTTGGACATCGCTCTGTCCTTTCGCATCACTTTCATCTTGTGACATTTCAGACTATCAACAAATAACACATTAATTTTTTAAAGGTTACACTGCAACAATTCAGGGTCTTTTTTCTAGACTTGAACCTCCTAGGTCTCTGGGTCTGTTTGATTGAAGTGCTATTGCCTCTTTTCATTTCATATTGATTCAGTTATGTCCTTCATGTAGAATAATGATTCTACCCATGTGCTGGATTTATTGACCGCTGTAGTAATCTTGCTGTTATTGTTAGATTTTGACTTCTAATCCATAATGTTTAGCATAAACAAACTAGCCACACTCTTAAAAATAAAGGTGCTTCACGATGCCATAGAAGAACCTTTTTGTCTAAATGGTTCCATAAAGAACCTTTAACATCTGAAGAACCTTTCTGTTTCACAGAAGGTTCTTTGTGGTGAAAAAAGGTTCTTCAGATTACAAAAAAGTAAGAAAGAGATGGTTCTTTAAAGAACCTTTGACTGAATGGTTCTTTGTGGAACCAAAAATGGTTCTTCTATGGCATCGCTTGAAGAACCTTTTGAAGCACCTTTATTTTTAAGAGTGCACGTTGGTAACATGTTGATTTTATTGCCGATGACTAGTGATACTAAGTGACTCGAGTTAATGGTTGTATTTTTATTTTCAAATGGAATTAGTTATTAGCTACTGGAGGCCACTGGAGTATTTAAAAAAATGCAATAATAGCCACACTCTTAAAAATAAAGGTGCTTCACGATGCCATAGAAGAACCTTTTTGTCTAAATGGTTCCATAAAGAACCTTTAACATCTGAAGAACCTTTCTGTTTCACAGAAGGTTCTTTGTGGTGAAAAAAGGTTCTTCAGATTACAAAAAAGTAAGAAAGAGATGGTTCTTTAAAGAACCTTTGACTGAATGGTTCTTTGTGGAACCAAAAATGGTTCTTCTATGGCATCGCTTGAAGAACCTTTTGAAGCACCTTTATTTTTAAGAGTGCACGTTGGTAACATGTTGATTTTATTGCCGATGACTAGTGATACTAAGTGACTCGAGTTAATGGTTGTATTTTTATTTTCAAATGGAATTAGTTATTAGCTACTGGAGGCCACTGGAGTATTTAAAAAAATGCAATAAAGGGCTTGAAACGGCATATGCAGGACACGCGGTGCCCGTTCAGACACTATATGCCACAGAAATACTCAGAAAAAAAGAATAGCTTTTTATTTCTAAGTTTCTTCAGCATGCGATATAAAAAAAAAGACAAAAATCAATGAAAGCATTTCTGTATTACAAATGTGTCACACTAGTAAATTTATTCTTGATCAGCATGTTACATTCCAGTTAAGTCAAACAGGTAATAAAGCATGTTTATGGCAGTCAAAAACAAGTGAATATCAGTACATCACAACACAAGAATTCAGACAACAGATTTAATGACTGACTTTGACATCATGGTTAAAGACCCCACTCATCTATATGCTAGCGTACTTGTAAACACAGACAACAACAAAAAAAATCTTTTAGCAGATATATACTAGAGTTGCACGATTAATCATTAAAATATTGTGATCTCGTTTCTAACACCCAGAGAGAGCAGTTATGTAAATGTATGAAACAACTTCACAGTCTTTTCAACCACATAGTATCATTTTTTCCCGTTACAAACATTCTAATTATCACAGAAGAACTGGGATGAAAGTTTATGTTTGGGCTATAACACTGATGTCTAGCATTCAAAACAGAGTTCATCATCTTTTGAAAAAGTAACTTGGCACTTTAAATAAAGATTGTATTATTGTATTATTACCTCAATGCACCAGTAGGTGGCGACATGTGACTGTAAAAAAAATGTATTCATCCTTGAATCATTCATTCAAGAGATTGGTTCAAAAACACTAATTCATTTAATAATGGAACAAGTGACTATTTTGAATAAGTAATTGAATCAGTCATTCAAACTGGAAAAAAGATCAATTCAAATTTTTTTTTTTTTTAATAGACTGCAGTAATCAACATTGTCAACGCTAATAGCAAATTAGCTATGTTATTTTGTTGTAGCGGTCTATTCAGAATCACTGGAGAATCATGAACAAAAAAAATCATGGAGCTCTATTATAGACTTAAGATTTCAATTTTCATGGCTGAGACAAAACTAAAGCCTATTGATATAAAAAAAAGGGGATGAGCCCTTTGATATATCCCACCGCAACTTCTGGTTCATATAATCGCTCAACACAAAACTTAATTCATCAGGTGATTTCACAGGGTCTTTAAAATATTTAATAATGGCATTCAAACATAGAAGTAGCATGCCAGTACAGTATGAGAATAAATTACACAGGACCAGGGACTATGTACAATACAAATTACAAAACCTTTACATAAAGGTGAAATATCAATATGATATAATAGTATATTTTCTACTGTAAACCTTATTACCATTTTAATAATGACTTACCGATACGTGCTAATTACTTTGGTGTTTTTTTTTCTACTTCAGAGACAGTTTCTTAAAGTAATTTCGTGCTGAACCTAGTCTCAGACCAAAAAAAATTTATTCAGATGAGAACTGCATGAGTGTGTGTGCACAAACGTTTTAGATAAACCAGAGTGTTCTGTTGCAAGCGTACAGCTGGAAGTATTCACAGTAGTCTTTTAAAATCATTTATCTAAGATCAAAATCCATTTTCCACAAAATTGCACAAGTAAACAAGTATGCTGCTGTCTTTAAAATTACATTTGATTTTCATATAGTTAAAAGATAAAATGTCAAAAATGTGATGAGGTTAACAAGATGTAAATATTAAAATGATAAATTGTAAGTCAAATTCAGTTTGGATACATTTTCAGAAGTATTCTTTTCATATAAAATGTCTCATATAATTAAGCAAAATCTTATAAGCATATTTTTTTTCCCCTTTTATTCCAGTCTGTAATAGTGCTGAATATCAGAGCGAAAACAGAATGAACTGCACACGGCTGTCTAAATCTGTTGAGATGAATCCAGTGTTGACGATAGCTTTGATGAGCTTTGTGTACTACGTGAAAAGAGCATTCCAAGTGTTGACATCGCAGGCCACTTCTTGAGGTCACAGTTCAGACTCTGAGCCTTCAAGGCAGTTTCACGACCACCACACATGCCCCCGCCCTCCCAATGTTTAGAGGGACCTCCTAGAATAACAAGAGACAGAGGTTAATGACCATTGTCCAACTGCAGCAAATTCCCTCCTCCGCAGCTCTCTCAGTCACACTCAGTCTAACAGCCCATTGCAGGTAATCTTACGAGAGAGAGAGAGCAAGACGGAGCCATGGGAAGCTGAGACAGGAGGCAAACTAGACTTGAACAGAGTGTTTGTAACTCAGGCTGGCTAAGGAAAGAGCGGTTAACCTCATGGTGTTCAATGCCATTGTGACACAGTGGAAAACAGATGAATGGCAGGAAATGCTTGCACTTCCCGTTCACAGACGTACATCATCCAAGCATTCAAGGAACATTCCCAAAGTCGACTGTTTTGACATATTTAATGTTCTACAACATTTTTTTCCTTCTTTGCAGACAACATGGTTGGTCAAAAATGTGGATAGCTATAACATTTTTGTAGTATTTCAGTTTAACCTGAAAGCACTTGTGGCATAATGGTGATTAGCTTGAATAGTAATTTTGAATTGTCAAAATATCTGGGTTGCAGTAAGGTTAAGTGAACTTGCAGTACAATGCAAGTGAATGGGCCCCAGGTGCTTCCATTACAGATTTGCGCAAAACTTTGGCAATATTTTATAAATGTCGATAAAAAAAGTATTGCGAAATGACGGCGTTTCCATTAACCAATGGTATGCGACTAAAACCTAACCTTTTGCCTCTCGCGATAAGTCATGGTGGCAATTCATTTGTTGCTATGACAATGTAACATCAAAAACCTTAAATTGCACTTTACTACTTCTATTGACACGTGTGTATTATTTGAGCTGCATTGTAAGTGTTTTTTATAAAATTATAAGCTTCACACTTTAAAATCTTCCAAAAAACTGGTCCCATTTAGCTGTATTGTAACAGTAACCTCATTTCTTTATTTTTATTTTATTGCTTGATTGATTACAAATATATCTTTAAAGCAGTTGTTTTAAAACGGGGCCCACTAGGGGCATCAAGATTACTTCAAATCAGTGTCTGAATTGAGGGGACGCTGGGGGACTACCGTTAGCATTCCTGAACGAAATTTAGTTTAGAAAAAATCAGTTGAGCGCATGATTCAATTACCCATTCATAAAGTCATTAGTCACTTGCTTAATTTTCTTATTGAATCGGTCCTTTTCAAACCAGCTACTAGTGGTTTTAGTTTCATATTTAAAAAGATAATTCCTAATTTCATTTGTTGCTATGACAATGTAACATCAAAAACCTTAAATTGCACAAAAAAATTATCAGAGCAACTTTACTACTTCTATTGACACGTGTGTATTATTTGAGCTGCATTGTAAGTGTTTTTTATAAAATTATAAGCTTCACACTTTAAAATCTTCCAAAAAACTGGTCCCATTTAGCTGTATTGTAACAGTAACCTCATTTCTTTATTTTTTTTATTGATTGATTGATTACAAATATATCTTTAAAGCAGTTGTTTTAAAACGGGGCCCACTAGGGGCATCAAGAATCGGTCCTTTTCAAACCAGCTACTAGTGGTTTTAGTTTCATATTTAAAAAGATAATTCCTAATCATTTCATATTTCTGTTTTCAAAATGTTATATTTAACCATTAATCTCATTGTGTTATTTATGCAATTTTAATTGCAGTGTAAATACATTCTCACCAACTTATTTTTGAGCCACTTAAAATTTGTACAAATTATTTCTTAAAACAATTTTAAATAAGACCAAACCCAGTTTCTTATTTTAATTCACCCCATGAACAGTTTTATCAATCTTTATAATTTCTTAAAAAATCTGGATATATGAGGAAGCCAAATTTTAAAAGTCTGATTTCTAGAATGGAATGGTAAATGAATCAAAACTCCATGGGCATTTCTATAATGAATATATTGAAGTCATGGCAAGCTCTAAAATATTTAATTAGGTAGAAATTGTGCATAGAAATATCGAAAAAATAATGATTGACACGTGTGTATTATTTGAGCTGCATTGTAAGTGTTTTTTATAAAATTATAAGCTTCACACTTTAAAATCTTCCAAAAAACTGGTCCCATTTAGCTGTATTGTAACAGTAACCTCATTTCTTTATTTTTATTTTATTGCTTGATTGATTACAAATATATCTTTAAAGCAGTTGTTTTAAAACGGGGCCCACTAGGGGCATCAAGATTACTTCAAATCAGTGTCTGAATTGAGGGGACGCTGGGGGACTACCGTTAGCATTCCTGAACGAAATTTAGTTTAGAAAAAATCAGTTGAGCGCATGATTCAATTACCCATTCATAAAGTCATTAGTCACTTGCTTAATTTTCTTATTGAATCGGTCCTTTTCAAACCAGCTACTAGTGGTTTTAGTTTCATATTTAAAAAGATAATTCCTAATCATTTCATATTTCTGTTTTCAAAATGTTATATTTAACCATTAATCTCATTGTGTTATTTATGCAATTTTAATTGCAGTGTAAATACATTCTCACCAACTTATTTTTGAGCCACTTAAAATTTGTACAAATTATTTCTTAAAACAATTTTAAATAAGACCAAACCCAGTTTCTTATTTTAATTCACCCCATGAACAGTTTTATCAATCTTTATAATTTCTTAAAAAATCTGGATGTATGAGGAAGCCAAATTTTAAAAGTCTGATTTCTAGAATGGAATGGTAAATGAATCAAAACTCCATGGGCATTTCTATAATGAATATATTGAAGTCATGGCAAGCTCTAAAGTATTTAATTAGGTAGAAATTGTGCATAGAAATATCTAAAAAATAATGAATTCTTATCCAGTTAATCACAAACAACTGGAAAATCCATGAGGTGTTTGAACAATGAAACCCAGTTTCTTATTTTAATTCACCCCATGAACAGTTTTATCAATCTTTATAATTTCTTTAAAAATCTGGATATATGAGGAAGCCAAATTTTAAAAGTCTGATTTCTAGAATGGAATGGTAAATGAATCAAAACTCCATGGGCATTTCTATAATGAATATATTGAAGTCATGGCAAGCTCTAAAATATTTAATTAGGTAGAAATTGTGCATAGAAATATCGAAAAAATAATGAATTCTTATCCAGTTAATCACAAACAACTGGAAAATCCATGAGGTGTTTGAACATTGTTGTCTTAAGACTGGAGTAATGATGCTGAAAATTCAGCTTTACATCACAGGAATAAATTACATTTTTAAAAAATATATATATTTAAATTGAACATTTATTTCAAATTGTAATATGAAATATTACTGTATTTTTGATCAATTAAATGCAGCCTTGGTGAGTTTTATATTTGAATTATTACAACCTTTAGGCTGTATTTCAGATCATCAGCAGCAGGGGGCATCTAACACCAGATTACTGAATTACTGAGGCTAACAGTTTCACATTGGAGTAAAGTGTGTCCAGATTTGCAAGTAAGCAATGAGAGTACTTGGCACCCATAACTATGTGCAAAGACTCACAGCCTGCTTGTTGTTATGATTAGGTTATTATTTCTTTCTTCCCAGATGCTGTGCCGTGGCAGCTTACCTCTCCACACAGTCAGAGAGACGTGAGCAATGGTTTGAAGCTGGTGCATCATGTCCTCCGACTGCATACAAGAAACTGTTATATGTGGCCACGCCCACTCCTCCCCTCCTCTTTGACATGGGTGCACACATACTCCATTTATTGGTGTGAGGATCAAAACATTCCATCGATCGCAGACACGAGCTTCCATCACGACCGCCAACAGCGAACAACCTGAAAATACATAAAGGTTTCACCTTTTCGCAACTTATTTAACTTCCATACTGTGATGTATATCAGAGTAAAACAGGATGGTCAAAGGATGTACTTTGTTGGAGCAATCTTAAAATATTTTTTAAAGCATGATTTTAGCTAAAGGAGCAAAAGGTTTTAGTACTTTTTTTTTGG
The DNA here is from genome assembly GCF_001515645.1 of Sinocyclocheilus grahami. Lineage (NCBI taxonomy): Eukaryota > Metazoa > Chordata > Actinopteri > Cypriniformes > Cyprinidae > Sinocyclocheilus > Sinocyclocheilus grahami. Next base: position 16,851 of record NW_015506324.1, on the reverse strand, counting down.
TAATTTAAAATATGTTATGGAAGTGTATAGTAAAACAATAGTTTTGGAGATGAACAAAGCATGCAGGACCTTACTTGTGTATACACAAGTACATTATTATTTAGGCAGAAATATTTTGGCAGGTTGGCTGCTGAGAAAACTAGCTTTGGCCAGCCCTGAACGAGTTTACATTCAATTATAGAGCATTATTCCCCTCCTGCATCACCACAAGCACAAGTGTCAGAAATGAAGTTTATTTTTTAAGAGGTATTATTTATAAAGTGGCATGAAATAAAAATGCACCTTATTTATTTTCTTAATTTGTGGTATTGGTCTTATTCTGAACATTTTATCTGGGCATTTACTTTGGGATCTTTAAGCAAAATGTTGTAACTTGCTCTTCTGATATGTTTACTTGACGTCTATGACATATGCAAAGCCACGCTGCAGTTAAACAAATTGCATTGAGATCCTGTATGCACCGCTCACATTTCATAAGCCAGTCAACAATTTATAAATAAAATATCTGTTCTACTTTTCTTTCTTGATCGTTTTTCTGTTTCACTCAAATATATTTCACAATATGGTAGTAACGACTTCCATTTATAAAATATATACTAAAAAAAGCACAAAAAACAGTAACATGCGTTTAACAGAATACATATTTAGAAATTTCATTTAGACAGTTCATTTTTATTGATTATTTTTGTATTATTTGAGTTTAAAACTACTCATTACCTGAAAAGAAAATTATATAGCTAAAATTAATTATTTGTGGAAAAACTCTGGGTTTGCGGACTCCTGGAGGTCCAAGAAATACTGCAGAAATATATATATATATATAAAATATCTTTAAAATATTCAAAATGTGTTTCTAAAGATTGTGGTCAAAAGAAATAACTTCTATTATCTGATTGATTTTTATAAGGCATGAAAACACCATTAAACGAAAATAGGCCTGGGTGATATGGGCAAAAAAAAATAGCATGATAAACTTTTTCATTTCAGACAAATTTGATAATTATCACGATAAAGTTATATCGTTCAAACTTTATCATTCAGTGCAGGCTGCAATATTAATGTCACATTTTTGTCTCTTAGAAATGCACATTTGACAGTAGCTTTGAGTTGACAGTAGTAGTAGCTTGAGTTAAGATGCACATGTAAATTTATGTTCATTATCGAAAACAGTAACATATGTAAAAAATTGTAACAACCTCATTTTTTTATGTTGAAATTTAAATATTCCGACTTTTTTTTTTTTTTCAATTAACCATTGGTTTTCAATAGTAGCCTACATTTAGATCATGATAACCAGTTAAAACCACACATGCAGAACCTCAATACCATGGTAAAAATGTAACTACAATATATGGTTTCTATAGTATTTGTATGTAAAACAGTAGTCTAAATGCATTTAGTATTTAAATGCACAAACGCTATAGTTTAATCGTAAAAATACTAATTATGTTCCATAACTCCTTTAATGTCTACATTAATAATAATATAAAATTCAATATGAATATCCCACATTTCTGCCACAATACCATGGTGTAGTTATTGTTACTACAGTTAATTCTACAGCTTTCTGAGCTTTTCTATATCGAACATTTATCATTTTATCAATGAAAATATCGCTATAATTATGGTTATCGATTTATCGCCCAGACATAAACGAAAATAAATCTCTCTGTTGGACAATACACTGATGTGAAGACACTTGGACATGGCCAAGGATAAAAATGTAGTTCATTGAGAAACTAGGTTTAGCATAACACAATAATGTTAATCAATAGAATTTGAAAGAATTTCAAGCATTTTTATATTATGGGGTCCTCAGAGGGTCTCTGGGTCAGAAGAGGCTGAGAGACCCTGTCCTACAGAACTTCAAAAAGATACCTATGATATGTCCTGGTGAAAAGACCGATCAATTAATCACTTGGAGAAGTAGGACACTGGACTCTAGAGGTAGCTTGAAGGGTTTGTTTTTGACCTGGTTACAGAAAAGCCCCATGAGTCATCAGTCAATGTTCAGCTAGATTCAAACCCAGCCTCCGTTTTCTTGGACAGAGCTAACAGCAGCTCGCCTGCCACTCAAGCGACTTTAATGTAAAAGACACCAGAGGGTCTTTGGTCTCAGAGCCTATTAACTCCCGTCTGGCTGTACAGGGTTACGCTGTATATTGGATCCAGTACCTAATTCAGACCTCATCATGAGGAGAATCCAAGGAGGAAAGCGATCAGCCACAGCACACTGCACATACTGCTACTGATAGAAAAGTATTTTTAGACTTTTAAAATTTCTTAAAAATGTATAGAAATTAAAAATCTCCACAATTTACAATATAACAGCAGTAATATAGCATAGTATCCCAATCTTAAGTCCCCCTGCAATCACTAATTGTATCCCTTAAATCAAATTTTTGATGATTGAAATGATATTGAAATGATTTTTTCATGCCTTACAATAGCTTTAATATAACTCTACACTCTCTCATTTAGTATACAGGAAATATGCAAATTAGTGCCCACCTCCACTCAATCACAGCTCAGACCTGCTCCACTTTCACTCAGTTAACTGTAGTAGTTAACACTACACAGCAGCCATGTGTGTGTGTGTATTATAACACGCAATCAATTTTTTAAATGGTTCAAATCAATGGAGAACATCTCGAGTCCTTGGCGCCTTTGAATTCAGCACTATATGTCTGAACCAGAAACTGATTCCGAAGAAGAGGAGGACAGGGTCGTCTACAAGCTGATGTATCAGAATGGTAATGTAGATATCGCTCTCTATAACGTCAGGCTCATAACTGTAAGTGATATCATTAGCGTTTGGCTTGACTATGTTACCAAACATGAAATGATAGAGATATGAAAAGCCCTATCCTGCAAGTTGATGGGACGTTTCAAAATGCATTATTGAGACTATTTGGTTCACTGCAGTTTTAAGGAGAAAATGCTCAGCAGGGGTGTTAACTGATGAATTTGAACATGGTTTGTATTTAATCATTAAAAACAAGATTTAAACAATGACATGTAAACAATGTTGAAAACTTTATTTTCACCACAGGTCTAGATTTTCAGTTATACTGTAAGGAACAGCATTTTTTTCTACACTCAATTATGATAGAGTGGAGGCAGGGACTAATTAGCATATTTATACTGTAGTTCTACGCATACTAAATGAGTTAAGGCTGTAGAGCGATTTCCAGCAGTTTACCGTCAAATTGCTCTGTTCCTCTTTTGTATGTCGTTTTGAATAAAAGCGAAATACATGTAAATGTTTTAAAATTCTATCGTAGCTCAACAATGCTACAAAATATAATAAGACAAAATTAATTCCTTACTTTCCATTGAGAGCAGTGACTCCGACGGTGCTGCGTGGTGTGGACATACTGGCCACATAATTCCACTGCCTCGCCTGGGGGTCCCACCTTTCTACTGTGTTCAAATAGCTCCATCCGTCATGACCTCCCACTGCATACATGGGCCCCTCTAGCACAGCAATTCCTTTTCCAACAAATAAAGCAAAAAGAAAGACTGGCCTCAGCCATTGGCGGTGCACGCCATACATCAGACAAACGCACAATTCAATAGCAAGTGTCCATCTTCGTCTCCGTGATGTAGTGAAATTGGCAAATGTCAAAATGTTAAATGGTAACATGATAAGCTTTTCCTTTTTAAGCAGATATCAGTAGCTAAAGACATTCTCCTGGTGCGACCCTAAGGACAGCAGCCCTAAGACGCTGTGGTAAGCATTAGGTATTCATGGTGCATCTCGCTGCTCCCTATACAGCAAGGGTCTCTCGTGTTTCTGTTATAAATCTCTGGCTGTCGCTTTTGGGGTCCTGATATATAAATCGTCTCTTGACCGACATTTTGGTTATGATATTGCAGTGCACTTTATAGGCAACCTTTGAGTGTCAGTTTTATAGGATTATTGTACAATGCAGTTTAAATTACCTGCCATATTTTTTATACACATTTTGATGTGCAGCCCAGATTGCCTTTGTTAATTTATACACACTTGCTTAGATGTTTGACCATCCGGTTATTTTTATTGTTATTTCCTGAAATTTTTTTTGTACCATTTCAAAACACCATGACATCTGCTGAAATAGTGTGCCTTGGCCAATTTGATATGCCCTCTAAACCAGTGTTTCCCAACCTTTTTTCAGTCGCGGCACCCTTTGGAAATTTTAACAAACTTGTGGCACCCTACAAAATTAATTTTGTCACAATATTTGAATTTCTATCTTCGATATGATAATTTGAAAAGTATAGATATTCGGTACAACAGGGAAGAACTGCAGAATATAATGTCATACAGATATTTGTAATATTATTTAAAACATTTGTCCATCAATGGTGGCAATCAGTAGGCTAATTTCTAATGAAGAGACGGTGCAGTAGCACG
>NW_015506324.1:5482-12208 GCF_001515645.1 Sinocyclocheilus grahami | reverse complement strand
TTTTTTTTTTTTTTTTTTTTACCAATTATCCAAATAAAGCTATTATTATCAGAACACGTGAGCATAACATAACGGTTAGCAGATCAATGAATGAGAGGGCAGCGTTACCAGAGTTGCTCATATACCACACCATGTTACAGCACAGTAGGGCTATTGCAGACAGAAACGATACTGTACTACATCCATGTTTCCTGTCGGCTCAATTTTTGAGTGGACGTTGCTGTTCCGATGAGCATGAACGGTATATGAGTGGAGCGACTGAGCGGAGCGCACACGCATAGAGCGGGATAACACGCAGAGCGTCACACCACGTGAACGTGAAACCTGAGCGGTGAACTAATTTTCGGCAGCCGGAATTTTTCTGGTTGTTTGTTTTTTGACAAGCTTTGGCGCTTTGATGTGAAATGTTATTCACCTTCCTCCTTTACAAATCACTTCATCATGCTCGTTTTGTCTTTGAAAACTGGACCAGAGAAAAAAAAAAGATTATTATTGTCAACGTTATCGGCTTTAATGTAAGGCACAAAATAACATATCATCTCCCTAATGCACCAAATGTTATACGCTAATTAAGTTTCAGACTGTGATTGACTGCTTTTGATAAACTGAGACAGTCGACACGACACGTTCTTAAATTTCCTCGGGCTGTAATCTGCAGGGGCGTCATTTCTGTTCAGTCGCGTTCAGCTGCTTTTCAGCATCTTGTGCCATGAACCGTTTCTAAGAGTGTCAAGAGTCAAAATATTTCAAAACGATGTCCGTGATCTGTTCCATTTTGCTCTGTCTACCTATTGATGAACCAAAACACATCATGTGAATATCAATAAAACTGATATCGTTTGGGGTGTGAATATTAATTGAGTCATGCAGACATGGCTTGGTAACCTAGAAAGTAAAGCCAATTAGCCAAATAAATTAATAAATATTCATTCATTCATGAACTATGCCCTCATAATAGTAGGATTTCTTCTTCTTCACCTGCTGATTAGCAATGTATTCCTTTCAGCTAATAAGTTAGGTCTTCGAGGTGAACATAGCTTATTTAATACTAATGAGCAAAGCCTTATAAATATCTTTAATAGCATTAACGAGCCTAATGCTTAACTTATTAGTTAAAATACATTTAAAATACATGAAATATGGACATCATGAATGTTCGATCAAGATCATTTAGAATATTTTCATTTTTGAATGTTTCTAATTTACTGATATGTAATTTTTGTTTATGACGAATTAGACTTTCAAAGTTAAGGGCTGATGTTGTTTAATCATTTGTCACATTTATACTGACACAGAATGAAGCAAATTTCATTACTAAACATTACTGTGTAACAATTATTCATACAAGCTGTGTAATAAGATTACACAAACATCTGAAGCATTCATAAAACACACCTAATCCGTGTCTGTGGGTTGACATTGGCGGCATGGTGGACCACACTTTAGTGATTGGGTTGTAGCACTCCACCATGTTAGAGGTCTTGAGTCCATCCCTTCCTCCAACCACGTAGAGCTTGTTATCGATCACTGCCACGCCGAACTGAAGTCTTCGCCCATTCATGCTACCAACTTGGATCCATCTGTTTGTGCGAAGGTCGTATTTCTCTATTGCTGTAGACCCTAAAAGTAGACAGAAGTAGACTCTAGAGTTTATTGTTAGTTAAACAGTTGTATCCAGCTATGCTAATAGCTATTTTACTGTACAAAATGTATGTTTTGTTGGCAGTAAGTGGTACTGCTAATAAGAAAAAATACTAAATAATGGTCCACCTTTGAGGCGTCCATACTTCCAACCAGGGCTTGTACAAGGTGCTTTAAGTATTTCAATCTAACTTTGTCATTTAAGTATTGAAACCCCCTTGAAGACAGCCTTTATGAAAAGGTACTTGAAAAGTGGAAAACAATATATATGAAAGTTGTGTTTAATTTTTTTCCAAGAACATCATTAAATTAAAGCTGGCGGAAACTCGTCCTCCCTCTGCTGGGGCTGTCAATTTTATTATATCATATTGTCCAAATGTCTGTTTGTGTGCGCGCTACGTGTATGTATATATTCACTAATGTATTTTATAACAATACAAATACTAATTTTATTAACATCTTTAGACTGTTTAAAAATACTATACACCAAAGATTTTGCTGAATTATACACTTATCTAATTTGATATATTTTTTGTCATAGCTTATTCATTCACATTTATTTATATTGCACTTTTCACTATATTTATTGTTTCAAAGCAGCTTTACAGAAAATGCATGTGTCAACACTAAACTTTAGAGTGATCTGTTTTCAGAGGTGACTGAAAGTAATGTCCATTTTATTTCATAGAATTCATGCAGTCAGCTAACATGTATTAATTTTAGGCAAAGAAAATGAGCTTGTTAAAGCAATTCTTATAAGTGTGATCATTATGATTGCATAATGTGGAAATTTAGAGGTGTATAAGCTTTGTTTTTCTTTATAATGAAGTAGTGCATTCTGGATTGTTATGATACATTTATGGCCTTTTCTATGATTGGCCAGTTTGTTATGATCGTTTCAGTTATTTACTGAATTGAATACATTAATATTTAAAGGTGTTAACTGTAATCTTACACTGCAAAATGATAACTTATAAACGGATTAAATTCATCACAATTATTTAATGAATGAAGCGCTCAAAAAAGTATGACAAAGCCCTAAAAAAGACAATTAATCATCAGAGCCCTAAAACTGAAATGAACAAGCATAATTAATTTTAGACCATTTATCCATCAGCCAAATTTAACAATTGTAACAGGGCCAATTTTTATTTATCTATTTACCTTTTCTAGAATTTGAAAGGTAATAACGATATTGTTTGATAAGTGATATCTCTGTAGTCCTTGAAAACCAAAAAAGTAGTGCTTGAAAATTCATTGAAAGTCCTGGAATTTCATTTTACAGTATCGGTACGAACCCTGTCCAACGGCATAGAGCGATCCAACAGTGGATTTCCGTGGTTTGGTTCTAGGGCTCTGTAGCATGGGACGGCGCTCTGGCAAAAGATGGTACTTCATGGCTTCCATCAGGAGCTTCTGGCATTCCAGGTCTTCTGAAAACATCTTATTGTTTTCCAAATCAGCAAGAAGCTACATCAAAAAAAAAATAGTGCATTAACATCCAACAGAAGAAGGAACTAAAGAGTGCAATGTTAAAGAGTAACATTTAAATATTAGATGAGCAGGAAATTTTTCAGTGATTGCATTAAATTGTAATAAAATGGCCAAGAGTCTTATATGAATGCTATTGACAAACCTGTGGTGGTAAAAGGGGAAGTCGAATATACACCAGCAACACTCCCAGATCCTGTTGTCGGTGCTGCACATCATGGCGAACCCACATCATCAGTGCTTGGAAAATCGTTTCTTCATCTGGAACGTTGATGTCATCACTGGCCAAAAGCTTGATAATTTCCATTGTGGGCAGCAAGAGGAACTCCTGATTCTGAATGACCTCTAGAAAGTGTTCCTGAAATATTAAGCAATTTTGTTTAGTTATAAATCTGTGTGCTGCAATGTAATGAGACATTAACTGCAAGTACTAAAATGTGTTACAATAAACAAATTATTTTTATATTTATGGATAGTTTATTATTTTAAATATATAAATGATTTCTCAATGTGCCCAATACAGCAATCCGGTTGTTAAAGGTATAGTTCACCCAAAAATTACAATTCTGTCATTAATTACTCACCCTTATGTCGTTCTAAAACGAGAATACTTTTTGTGCGCAAAGAAAACAAAAATAACAACTTTAGTCAACAATTTCTTCTCTTCTGTGTCAGTCTTCGACGCATGTTCACGAGAGCATCATGATGCAAAAAGTATTCTCATAGCTTCATAACATTACGGTTGAGCCACTGATGTCACATGGACAATTTAACAATGTCCTTACTACATTTCTGGGTCTTGAATGTGTCAGTTGCGTTGCTGTCTATGCAGGGTCAGAAAGCTCTCAGATTTCATCAAAAATATCTTCATTTGTGTTCAACGAACACAATGTTCAGTTCAACGAAATTCTTATGGGTTTGGAATGACCTGAGGGTGAGTAATTAATGGCTAAGTCTGACTACAATTCACAGTTTCCAGGGCCAATTCCCATCCAAACAACAAACAGTGATGAAAGACACTCACAGGGTGCTGTAATGCTACTGAAAAACCATGCACTTAACCTAGGGTGACAAAACAACCTTTTTTTCCCAATCATGTCCTGGTCAGGAATTCTAAATTGGCTAAATTATCTGGCGTGTGAAGGTAGGATCTACAGAGAACAGTCAAAGCAATGCAAATACGTGTACATAAAATGTGTGAGGAATGTAGAGAGCACGTCAATACGAAAACAAAACCAAAACCCTGACATTTTAGGCAATTTAGAAATCCCAGCCAGGACATGTTGGAGAAAAAGAGGATGTATGGTCACCATATATAACCTTTATCTCCATATCAAAATCTCAGTTGGCCAGACAGTGATCCATCTTTTCTAAATCGTTCAAATATTGGTAAGCTGCGTGTCTGAAGACTGTAGAGCATGCCAAAGCTTAGTTTAAAGGTGTGCTGTAAACCAATATTGCTCAATATAATGGCTGTTGAGATAGCAATTTCACTTGAAATGGGGAAAAACACGCTTATCAAAATCGAAGTTTTTAATCTGAAGACCACGGCAAGCCAACCAGGAAGCTCTGTTGAAGCTGTGTTCATTACCGGAGCGACCGAACAGGAAATTTTCCTACTTGTGTCCTCTGATTAGATTAACCTCTCTGCTCTGGAAAGCCCTTTGTAAACAGCCTGTGCAGATGTCCTTCAGGAGATAACGGCTATCTTCCTAAGTTGTTTCCGTACTTGGGCAGAGAAATGCCCATCAAGCAAATGTGTTCTGTGGATCCTTGAGCTCCCGAGAATACTTAATGTATTGCCATTATTTAACCAAGGCTGCTTTTGCTATATTTCTCACACATCAAAGAGCTCTGTGCAACCCTTTAAACTGACCGCATGCTGAGATACAAAATGTCACATCAAATAATTTTATGCTTGGAATTCTTTATGTCAGACAAGGCTTTAAAACCTGCGGCTTTTTTAATAAGCAGGAAAAAAGTTGAGGGTTATTAGTTTTAATGATAGTTCACTACAAAATGAAAGTTCTGTCATGATTTACTAATCTAATATTGTTTAAAACCCTTTTGAATTTACTCTAGTCTATAGAAAAGGAAATCTTATGAAGAATGTTCACGCTACTATCTGTGTATCAATGAAAGTAAAATGAACGAGTAGTCAATCTTGAAAATAGACAAAAAAAGATTTCTATAAGCAGTCCATATGTCATATGCACTCTGAAATCATATATGTGACCCTGGACCACAAAACCAGTCATAAGGGTCAATTTCTTGAAATTGAGATTTATACATCATCTGAAAGCTGAATATCTGGAATCTGAGGGTGCAAAAAAATCAAAATACTGAGAAAATCGCCTTTAAAGTTGTCCAAATGAAGTTCTTAGCAATCCATATTACTAAGCAAAAATTAAGTTTTGATATATTTATGGTAGGAAATTTACAAAATATCTTCATGGAACATGATCTTTACTTAATATCCTAATGATTTTTGGCATAAAAGAAAAATCTATAATTTTGACCCATACAATGTTTTGTTGGCTATTACTAAAAATATACCCAAGCGTCACATATATTTTAATCTGCTATTTACTCAAAATCTTGCATTGAAAATCTTGCTTGACAGACCTGATCACAGTTTACTTTCTTTGTATGGAAAAGAGCAGCTTGGATGTTCTGCTATAAATTTCTCCATTTTGTGTTCCACAGAAAAAGTCTGTGACGGTGAAAACATGACGGTATTACTTTAACAGTCGTGTTTTACATTATTGTATTGAAATCAGAGCAGGCTACGACATTTTCTACCATAACAGAAAAATGTAATAAAATATATTATCTATATCTCCCTATCCTGTATGTTTCAAATGAAATAGTTCTTTACAATATATCTTTCTTCAATTAAGGTGGTTATTTAATATGCTTGTTTATTGTCAGCATTATTGGGTTTTGTATGCAAAGTGGTGATATCTCATACTGTGAATATTCCCAGACTCGTTGTTATCACTGGTGAACCTTCAGTATTAGATATCAACACACTAAAACCCAATGAGACTGACAATAAACAAGCATAATTTAAAATGCCTCTGAGTGTTACAAAATAAGTCAAAAGAGATAGCCAAAAACAACAATAGCAATATAAACCAGCAAATAGTAAAACAATGCCACCACATAATTTATTCATGCCAGATTGCATGCTGGGAACATCGCCAGCGTAGTACTATACACATTACACTAGTTAATCTATAAAATATACAAAGGATTACTGTAATGCAGAAACAGATATCATTAGGATTCTACAACACCAAGCTGCTGCATCACAGTCATTCAACTCCCATGAAATTGGAGTATACAGGCATCATTTAATTGTAATTCTACCATTACTGAAGTGGAAATTACTGTGAAAGGTCAGCAACTATGTATGTGTATGCCAGGTCCTACCATAGTGTAGTTGTGAGCAACGTTCAAAAGATCCATGCATCCCTGAGCATCAGCAAACGAACGGATCCCCAGGCAGTTGGATGGGTGCAGTTGTTTCATCAGAAAGTTACAGCAGACCTGAATAACTTGTGAGAGCTGGAGGAGACAAGCAGCAGCTAA
>NW_015506324.1:1905-4740 GCF_001515645.1 Sinocyclocheilus grahami | reverse complement strand
ATATATATATATGTGTGTGTGTGTGTGTGTGTGTGATTTTAAGTCACCACTATGGTGATTCGTTTTGGCTAGGTATTTTGACCTTTGTCACTTTTAATTACATTTAATTTTATTTTATTACATGCTCTTCCAGCCAATGTAATAGTGGTACAGAACACTGTGTTACATGAAAAGCTAGGTAAGTAATAATTGCCATCTACAATATATTATCTATATCTCCCTATGTAGTATGTGGAAATATTATGTTACAAATGAAATAGTTCATTACAATATATCTTTCTACAATTAAGGTAAGTGGATGTTTACCATTTTGGTAAAAATGATACTTGTTTATTGTCAGCATTATTGGGTTTTGTATGCAAAGTGGTGATATCTCATACTGTGAATATTCCCAGACTCGTTGTTATCACTGGTGAACCTTCAGTATTAGATATCAACACACTAAAACCCAATGAGACTGACAATAAACAAGCATAATTTAAAATGCCTCTGAGTGTTACAAAATAAGTCAAAAGAGATATATAGCAATATAAACCAGCAAATAGTAAAACAATGCCACCACATAATTTATTCATGCCAGATTGCATGCTGGGAACATCGCCAGCGTAGTACTATAGACATAACACTAGTTAATCTATAAAATATACAAAGGATTACTGTAATGCAGAAACAGATATCATTAGGATTCTACAACACCAAGCTGCTGCATCACAGTCATTCAACTCCCATGAAATTGGAGTATACAGGCATCATTTAATTGTAATTCTACCATTACTGAAGTGGAAATTACTGTGAAAGGTCAGCAACTATGTATGTGTATGCCAGGTCCTACCATAGTGTAGTTGTGAGCAACGTTCAAAAGATCCATGCATCCCTGAGCATCAGCAAACGAACGGATCCCCAGGCAGTTGGATGGGTGCAGTTGTTTCATCAGAAAGTTACAGCAGACCTGAATAACTTGTGAGAGCTGGAGGAGACAAGCAGCAGCTAAAAGACTTTCAATTGTCTCCTCTTTTAGCTCCAGGACTCCTGTACATTTGGAGAAAAAAGCGAAATATTCTCAAACTTTTCAGAATTATTCTAGGAACAAAATGGTATGTTTAACCCGTGTTGACTGAAGTATGTCAAACAGTTAGTTTGGGTTTGTAAATTAGTGTTTTGCCCACCGGCATTGACAAAAAGGGGAATGTGACACTTCTGCTGCGAACAGCACATTTAAATAGTCGGCAAGTGGAATGCAGATACTCACCAGTATATGCAAAATGAACCAGCGCTCGCAACGCCCCAGGATCAACACCCTCCATTTTAATTTCCTCTTGTTTTGCCTCCCTCACATCATTGGTGAACATTGCAGCAAAGTAGTCTGAAACCGCGCTCAGGACAAGTCTGCAAAAAATGGTGCAAGTGGTTTAAATATGCGACTGCATACTTCGAGATCAACTCAAACAACTTCTCGAGAGCCGTCTTCGTAGAAAATTCCTCCCTACAAAAAGATTTATCTCAGCGCAGCTATTTTCACCAGGTTGTTTCATGCAGCTCTGGGATGATGTTGATTGAGCTCAGTGTCAAACTGGGACACGCAGCAGAGATTTGGCTACAGAGAATTTTTCAACAGAATAGCATCAAAACACTCAGCGGCCGAGAGATTTCTTTAAATAAACACTGTTGAAGAAAGTTCAACACGCTCCGTAGTTTGAAATGGAGCGTGCAGCACATTTTTGACACTTCTTGATGCTATCATTTGCATATCTGTCCTTAAAGGAACAGTTCACGCAAAAAGAATATTCGGTTTTCACTTTTTTTACCGTAATGTTGCTCCAAACCCAAAGACTTTTTTAGATTTTTGAACAATGTGCTCATCGCCCTTTTCTGGCCTTGATCTTTCAAGCTTCAAAAAGAATGCAGAAGCATCAAAAAATTTAAATGAACATGGTCCTTGTGTGCTATATTTCTAGTTTTCTGAAGCCGTACTATTGTGTGATGAAAATCTTTCATATTTTTATCTACACTGTGAAAGTTCACTCAATCAAAACACATCAAAAGTTTTGAAACAACATGAGGGTGAGTAAATAACCGAATTTTTATTTTTTTTCATTTTGAACTATTTTGTTTCTCACAGAAAGCTAACTTCAGAAGGCTATACAGAAATATAGCATATGAATCATAAGCAACACTTTTTTTGGTGTTTGTGCAGAAACTCAAAAGCTCCAGTCCAAATTTATTTCATAAAAAACACAAACAGTTATTTCTTTAAAATGTCTCCTTTCATGTTCTGTAAAAGAAAGCCAGGTGAACTATTCCTCTACAGTTAACTAAGAGTTAATTGAAAGTTTTAAAGGGGTCATATGACGCAATTTAAATTTTTCCTTTCTCTTTGGAGTGTTACAAGCTCTTGGTGCATAAAAACGATCTGTAAAGTTGCAAAGACTAAAGTCTCAAATCCAAAGAGATATTCTTTATAAAAGTTAAGAGTCAGCCACACCTACCTAAAACGGCTCGTTCTAACACGCCCCCACATACCTACGTCATGATGTGGGAAGATTTGCATAACACCGCCCAAATGTTCACGCAAAGAAAGGCGGCGTAACTTTTATTCTCGCTGTAGTATTGTTGTTGCCGCCGCCGCCATGTCGTGAAGGCACTGTGTGATTCGTTGTGAAAGCGAAACTACTTTGTTTGGCCTTCCAAAAGAGGACGATATCCGATTCGTCATGCCTGGAACTGATTCATTTAAAGGATTTGCCACTGATGATTCAAACGTGAGTTTTGAGCAGTGTAGACTAGCGTTTATAGTTTGTCATTTCCCCGATCACAAATGCAGACATGGTTTTATGT
>NW_015506324.1:0-780 GCF_001515645.1 Sinocyclocheilus grahami | reverse complement strand
TTGGTCCATACAATGGGTGATGCTTTGGACCCCATAAACAAAAAGCCTCATGAAACCTTCATTTTTAGCACAAGGAAGAATAGCTTACAGGTTGGAAATGATATGAGGTTGAGTAAATAATGACAGAATCTACATTTTGGTGAACTGTCCCTCCATTATTTGTGTACACATTCCTTAAATATGTGTATGGTAAAGGTTTGTATTATTTGGACATTTGACTACTATTATCTCCTACAGCGGCACTTCAGCTGGTTCACCCATGACAAATTAAACAGGCGAAGCTTTCTAATATAAATTTGTAATATTATTCAGAAAAAGCGCTTAACTCAAGCAAACTTAATAAACATGTCATGAACAATTTTGTGCCATTTTCCATCAATTTCCTCTTCCGAATATAGAAAAATGACTTAACATGCATGCTGTTTGTGTCATAATGAAAGAATCGCATTTGTAGCCTTTTTAAACAATGATTGTGATGCATGATTTGATTTCACAATCAAATCTGCTCTGTCACTTTCACAATTTTAATGCTATTCGATTAATGGAGTTTGCACCCACAAAACAAGCTCTGCCAATGACTGTCACCATGTTGTTGGATGCAGTTTTCTGTATGCATGAATTATGCATTGTGCAGAAGTAATAAAAACACTTCTTTTCTCTCCCAATTGGACATTAGTCATTCTGTGTATATCTTCCTTCACACTTGTGAAAGCTAAAATTGAAACCATTAGAACTAAACTCCATAAATAAGTGGATTGAAAGCCAGAGTTTTCCAAAGGG
>NW_015506323.1:332196-332573 GCF_001515645.1 Sinocyclocheilus grahami | reverse complement strand
CAAATGGCTGCAATATAACAAAGAGTGAACAATTTAAGGGGGTCTTAATACTTTCCGTACCCACTGTATCTCCTTACTTATGGTTCTTGCAAAAAGACAGATTTTTCATAGGTGGAAACTGGACTTGGTTCCAACATTTGATGTGAGGCTTAGTGAGCTGGTGAACATTATACAGATAGAGAGATTATGATTTATTACAAAGCAATGACAAGTTAGTTTTATTCCAGAAAATTTGGAAACCTATTAGACCACCCGATAATATGATTGCTTCATATTGGTCTAGTGAACTGTATTGGGTTTTATTTATTTATTTTATTTTTTCATTGTTGAGTAATTAGCAATTATATATATATATATATATATATTTTTTTTTTTTT
>NW_015506323.1:323919-331800 GCF_001515645.1 Sinocyclocheilus grahami | reverse complement strand
TTTTTCACTGTGATCTTATTTATGTAATCATTGTGATCTTTTGATTAGACTGACCCTTTAGTATCTCACATATCAGAGATATTTCGGACAACTCTTACATTATTTAGTTTCCTCATATTTATGTATATTTAATTATACTGTACTGTTGTTCCCGTTTTGGTCCACATGTTGGTTGGAATGTATGGTTTATTAGAAACTAAATGAAGTTTAATTTAAAAGGTCCTAATGCTCGACAAAGCTGTATTTATTTGATCAAATTGCAGCCAAAAAACATTATACATTATACAAAATATTATTACAAAATATTTTTTTTTAATTTTAATTATAACATTTCATAATAGCAATAATAATACAATAAAATAAAATCTCTCTCCTGCAATTTTAAAATGTAATTTTTTACCAAGATGCAAAAGCAGCCATTACTTCAGTCTTTAAATACTGTATGTATACTCTTACTAAATTATTACATACTTATTACAAACGTAATAAGTACTTACATAAGTATTACATATAGCAAGGCCTTTAAACATTATCTAGAAAAAAATAGCAAACAATCAAAAAAATGCTAAAATAAATGTAAAATAAATGTTTTACCACCTGATGTTGGTGATCAGCAGGTTATATTCCTCTTCACTGACCAAAAAAGAAAGAACAAACGAAAGAAAGAAAGAAAAATGTGAAAGAGAATGTTGTTGCAACATCAGTAATTAAGATTAAGTACCTCTCATTATGAAACTTGAGTGGGCATAAAAAGCTGTGCATGTTTGCACATGTTCATAAAAATACATACCAGGGTGGCTTTTTATTTAAAGCAGCGCTTCAGGCCCAGAGCTTTAATGAGCTCTGTAATCTCAAAATCAAGCACTGTCATCACTGCTAACGCCAAACTGCACACATATACTCTGTTTGTTAGCCTCCCCTGACATTTCTGCTAGTGTTTTTGTCACAAATTCCTTCGAATGTGATAGAACAGATGAGACCACCGACCATTTCAGAGAGTACAGCAGGTATAAATTTTAATTATGGATGAAGTCATATTGCGTAGTCCAATAAAACACTCTGGCTTTTCACTAATGTTATAGCATCATTTTATTTATGATACAATTTGTCCTAGACAAAAAAATAGAAGATAATTTTTTTTTATTGTTAAATCAAGTTGGAAAAATATTAAATGGTGCTTTCACACGCTTTTGGCGAGTCTGTTTGACGTCAGAGCTTGGTTTGTTCGGTTAGTCGGCTTTCTGCTTGAAAAGGTGATCCCAGCTAACAATATTTGGTTCCTGGAAAGCTCTGGGAACTTTAGTAATGGATCCTAAAAATTAGCATTGGGAAAACATTTTGTGTAATTCTTAACAGGCTGTCACACAAAACCCTGGGAATGTTATATATATATATATATATATATATATATATATATATATATATATATATAAACAATGAGGACTGTATGCTAATGTTAGGAAACTGTAAATTAACTGTGTGTTCATTTCATGTATAGTTTGCATATACCTGCATTTTTGCAGAATGCATTTCTGTATGATAATTACTTAAATAACACAACTGAGGTGTTGAAAGTAAGGGCCAGTATCTGCCTACAAACTGTCCAAAACACCCTAGCAACCACACATGCTAACAACTTCTCCGAACACCTAAGCAACTGAACAGCTTAGCATCCTTGCATAATATATTTCTGTAAAACAAATCGCTGCTGGAAAAAAAAAACTGTGTGGCTGGTAGGGCTGTCAAAAAAAAACATTTGAATTTCGAATATTCGTTGAATTTAAAATAAAAATTCACTCCTTAGCACCCCTAAAATTCAAATGCAACGTTTTTGCATTGGAATTTTAGCGATGCGTTAAGGAGGCAGCCTTATCAGTGGCGCACGAGATGCGATGACGATGTAAGTGTCATTACATTTGAATGTTTTTGTTAACCTATCCGGTTGAAGCCACTATATGCGGCGCTGCTGCGTTGTTAATTACAAATATTGCGGGAAAAGAGAACATCAATGTGGAGATCTTGCTTATGTCAAAACTGAAACCAAGCCGTTCACACAGAATGCATATTTCGCGCATTTTCTAGAGGGACATCAATCACCGTTGCACTCGCGTCTCCCACAAGAGAGCCGCATGTTTAGAAAGCCATGTAAAATTAATGCAAGTTCAACTTTGAAAAAAACATATCTCGAGACTTTATGGCGGGTTTTTTCCCCATCTGAGTGCAACTCGTGTTTCTAAAATGTACTCCGTGTGATTGGTTTTCGGCCCTTTGTATTAAACTATGCATACATACATGATGCTGTTTTGTTTATAGTTGTTTAAGCAACTTAATTAATTATAATTGGTTTATAAACATTATTTTAAACAATATGCACTTTTTTTCAGGGATAGTCATGATCTTGTGCTCGATGCGCCCTCTTTTGGCCTCAGGAGAGAAGCCAAAAGCTTGAATTTAACCTAACGGAAATTATGCATTTTAAATTCGAATATAATTCGAATTTTGATCATATTTAAGAACAAAAATTAGAATTTAGTTTTTCAGCCATTTTGACAGCCCTAGTGGCTGGTCTTAGCTGGTTTAAGCTGGAAGTAGCTGGTCTCCCAGCCTGGGGTCCATTTCCCAAAAGCATCGTTAGCCAACTATGGTAAAAAGTTCCGGCGTTACCAAGATAGTTAAACGATTCGGTGTTTCCAAAAACCATAGTTCAAACGAACATTCACAAACAGTGTTGCAAACTTACATGGTAGGAACTACAGGTCTCTACCTGTGGTTAGAAGCATCGTTTCTTGTTAGTAAGACATATGTATTTTACTCGATACATTTTAGCTCATCTTTTGAAGAGTGCACATGTGCATAAATGCTTAAGGGAAACCTGGAGTATGACGTTAGAGGAAACCCGCGATGTGACAGGGAACAAAACATAGTAAATTAGTCATCAGGTGCCATGTTCATACAGCAGCATCTCAGAGATCTCGAATCAATTAATTAGCAGAAGTTATTAGTCCACCACTTGCGTGTGATATCATTAACAACGGCCCTAAATTGGTGAAATAACGTGGTTCAAACAATGGAGATACGACCGTGTTCGGGAAACAGTCGGGACTGGCTAGTTAGTTTCCACAACAATGCATCGTACTATCGTACGTTGTATGACCAGGCTGGACGACCAGCCAAGCAGTTAAGTTCACATAGTTGTTTCTCCGAAAAACAATGCTACAGCCAGTTATTCTACTTTGAAATTTGCGTTCCGTGTTGGTTTGTCTGTTTTTGTTTTGGTCTGTGTGATTCCGCCCACTGCCAATTTACCCAATAATACTTCAACAATTGCCAATTGGTATAAAACACAGCATTTTGAAACGGAAGTCAGCAAATTAATTGGATCAGAGATCACAGATACTACCTGACCTAAAAAGTTTCAGCATCCAAGCTCTATGACCAGAGGCATACTAAAACACGGATAAAACAACTCATCATCTTACAGGCCATTCACACAGAAAGTGTTTTTCCATTCCAATGCGCTACTTTTCCATTGTTTTTCTACATAAACACACACTAGACAGACGTGTATGATCGTTCGCATCTTGTGTTTTTTGCAGCATATCGCACTTGAGTGCTACGTAAGACGCTGTGTCAAGTTAAAATAATTTCAACTGTTACACACATCACTGCTCATCAATGTCAGTTACAAAACAGTGGATCAAACAGAAGACCCCAGAGGTGGTGCAAGCGTTGCAAACTTTTGTTTATAGAAGGAAGTTTGTATGGCAACGGTTTCATTTGATGGCAACATGGCGGAGGAGGCATTCATAGTGGCTGTGTCCAGATACTATGATTTATAGGGGAGACTGGGTATTGTAACACTTTTGTTTCAGCATCTGTAGCTCGCCGAATTTTTGCGTTAGAGTGCTCAAACTTTTATACCAAGCATCCACATTTGTTTACTACAAAAGATGCCAATTCAAACTAGTGTTGGGCGATATGGTCATTTTTCAAATCGTCATATCGCCAGTCCGTGAGATCGCCGATAGACGATATTATTGTGCATGGGTGGGTGGGGCCAAGAGAGAAACTCACTGTACTTGTCATAGGCTATTTCATAAGAGAAAGAGAGAGAGAGAGAGAGAGAGACTATGGAAGCACCACAAATCTAAATAATGTACTTTCAAACATACTGATAAACTGACATGTTAAATAGAAAAATATTTAAAACAGCTAGTTCATCCATATTCGGATACAACAGTCATACATCGCTATTAGGACCGCACGTCCTGCGACAAGTTTGCCGCATCGACGGACGGAAGTTATCAGTCTAAAAGGTCTGCAAAGTAAAATGCAAAAAAGTAGATTTATTTTAAAGACCAACAGTTAAACACTAAATATTGGACATAAAGGAACACATTAAATATAAAGTATTTAAAACATCTAATCATCATATATTTGGAGTAAATTTAAATTAAATGGATAAAGTTACATCAGTCATACAGCGCTCCAGACCGCGTGCCCCATGGTGAGCCCGACGCACCACCACAGAAACAAGAATGAGATGCGTTCTAACATAACTGTGGCATTAAACTCAGTTAGTGATGGCTCGGTTAAAATATTGCACATATATAGGCCGTTCAGATTACTTGTTAAAGTGCAACAAAATACCTTATATCAGCAGACGATATGTGTCTGTGTTTGTTGTTGGAGACTCCTTCTCCGGCTCATTTGTGTGCATATGTGTGTGAAATACACGGTGTACACGCTGAATGAAAAAGCAGAGCAATTTGATAATAATAGCCGAATTATAATAGGCTGCCTAATAATAATAATAATTATTATTATTATTATTTAATGCATTAATAGGAGAATGAACCTAATATCGTCTTGACTATCGACAAAGACATCTGCTATCGTCGATACACAATAATATCATCTATCGGCACAACCCTAATTCAAACCTCTGCAAGAATATCACAGCCAGGGGTGTGAAGTAACGAATTACAAATACTCACGTTACAGTAATTAAGTAGTTTTTATCAGTAATTGTACTTTTTTGAGTAGTTTAAAAATTGTGTACTTTTACTTATTTTAAGTGATGTATCGGTACTTTTACTCCGCTATTTTCCTCCGTTTGTGGTTGTTACATGCTTATTTAAATTTTATTTTTATCCATCAATGTGATTGGATAGATAGTAGGTCTCGTGACTTTCGTCAAATAAAATTGTGCATAGAAAACTTTAACCGCCAACTGTTTATCATGGCTGCTGGAAGTGCATTCTTAAAGCATCAATTCAGTTGCATCTTCCTCTATGTTAAGGTAAATTTCGGATTTCTGCTTACTAAATGATTTGTATATATGCTTGCCTATCTACACGGCCTGAAATTTGGTGCGAGGTTGCGGGTATTGCATACAGTGTTAACTTCCGCAAGTGCCACGTTCGGTAAATTCCCACTCACTTATGAGACGCGCAATCTGCGCGGCCTCGTCTCTCTCTCGCGTGCGTTCTGCAGCAGTCACTTGGATAAGTCGTTGTTGCTTGTTGAACTTGTTGACTTTTGATGAGTTTGAGCGCGTGATGCGCGCTGTGAAAAAGTGTGTTGGAAACACAAATTTAGGACCAATCTGCACCTTATTGATGACCCGTGGCATTAATATACTGCATCTGTGCCAGCGCGTGATGTAATAAAACTGCAGCTCGTTAATAAACTTTTTTTTAAAAAATCCATTTTATACAATCCGCCTTCAATTAGCAAGTACACTTGCGGATAAACAATTTTCAAGTTCTACACTTTTTGTTCCATTCAGTTGTGGATGCTGCTGATTCACCGAGACCGCCAAGGCTCAGCAAAGAGACGTGTGTGTGTGTGTGTTTTCCTTTGAAAAAGTTTCCCCAGA
This sequence comes from Sinocyclocheilus grahami, assembly GCF_001515645.1. Lineage (NCBI taxonomy): Eukaryota > Metazoa > Chordata > Actinopteri > Cypriniformes > Cyprinidae > Sinocyclocheilus > Sinocyclocheilus grahami. The sequence goes on along the minus strand of NW_015506323.1, from coordinate 325,919 downwards.
AATACTTCGCTATTTAATGCATTTTTCCTTACAAATTGTAGCATCAGCATAACAATTCGAGTAAATGTGTAAAAGGTATGGCATGATGCCATCCTTCTAGAACAATGTGCATTTATGTTAAAATTGTAAAATACATGATCAAGTTTAGTTTTTCTTATTTCTTTATTGCAAAACGCTAAAACTGGCACCGTTTTGGAGAGAAATGGGCTCTCATTTTAACCCATATCATGGTGTGGTGTACAGCGTTTATTATGAGGGGGTAGAATCCACAGCTCAGTGCTCACTACTCAGTACTCATGAGTACTTTTAAATAGGCTACTATTTTACTCTTACTCAAGTAGTTGTTTGGACAAGTACTTTTACTCTACTCTACTCTATTTTTTGGAAGGTAATGGTACTTTTACTTGAGTATATTTTTTCAGTACTCTTTCCACCACTGATCACAGCCCTTATAAGTTGATGTCAAATACATGGAGTGCCTTTGTTACAATCTATCCCACTATGTTTGTTGTAACATGATGGGGGAATGTATATGCTGAGGTAAGTTCTAACAATTAGACAAAAAAGCAAAAACAGCCATTATGCAATATGCTTCAAAAAATGGTTTACTGAAACAATCGAAAAGAACGTCTCGGTTACGTATGGTAACCCTCGTTCCCTGAAGGAGGGAACGGAGACGTCACGTCGGATGACCGACGAAATTGGGATCTCGCTTAGAGAGACCAATCCACTTCGAGTGTAAACTAAACGAGCCAATGCACATTGGCATGCGATTATTGCATCCAGCTGCTGCTGATCACAGCGTGAGTATAAGTAGGCAGCAGGTGCAGCGCATATTCAGGTTTTCGCTGAGGAGTCGAGCCGAGCCTGTGACCCGGCCGCTCAGCGGTGGTACAGGAGCTGTGGCGATGGGACGTGACGTCTCCGTTCCCTCCTTCAGGGAACGAGGGTTACATGCGTAACCGAGACGTTCCCTTTCAGTGGGTCACTCTCGACGTCACGTCGGAGGACCGATGAAATTGGGATCCTACCAAAGGGCCACAGCTACTGCCCCTTCCAGTGTCCTGTGGAAGCCACCTGCGCCCCTATTTTTTGGCGCAGGCCAGGGCGTGCACAAGAGGACCAGCTACTGCTACTATGGCACTACCCACTGAGTAAGACTGGATAACACTGGGTAAACGTACCCGTTCCACTTGGACCAGGGGCGTTACGGAAGCTCGAACCTTCCTGAAGGAGGTTTCGGAAGCAATACACATATGGACATCCCTTAGGTGCATATGGAAGAATGGAGGTGATTGAACCCTCTTGGAATGGCAGAAGTCTGCCGGGGAAACACAGGCTCAAGGCTATACCGTGGACTTTACACATATGAGATCCACTTAGGTCTTACATATGGAACCCAGCCTTCTACCGGTTATCGAGGATTCAGCGAGTGAAGGCCTGGCGCCGGACGCTCCGCCACGTCTGCCTGCCGAGGGGACGGAGGAACTCTACTGTATGGACTCTCTGGAGTGATTTTGCAAAGCCGACCCGAAGCCGGGGCCTCTCAGTGCTTCTACCCGTTTGAGGTGAAAACACAGGAGGATACCGGCTCCACACGAAGGCTATAGAATCTAGCGAATGTGTTAGGGGTCGCCCAGCCCGCAGCCCTACAAATATCTGTCAGCGAGGCGCCACGAGCCAGCGCCCAGGAGGATGCAACACCTCTAGTTGAGTGAGCTCGCAACCTGAACGGGCAGGGCACACCCTGGGCCTGATAAGCCAGGGTGATGGCATCCACTATCCAGTGGGCCATCCTCTGCTTCGAGACGGCATTCCCCTTCTGCCGGCAGAAGGGGAATGCCATCCTCTGCTTTGAGACGGCATTCCCCTTCTGCCGGCAGAAGGGGAATGCCATCCTCTGCTTTGAGACGGCATTCCCCTTCTGCCGGCAGAAGGGGAATGCCATCCTCTGCTTTGAGACGGCATTCCCCTTCTGCCGGCCTCCATGACAGACAAAG
>NW_015506323.1:296220-322690 GCF_001515645.1 Sinocyclocheilus grahami | reverse complement strand
TTGGGCATCCCCGGAGGGGAATTCCTCACCGTGACCGTAAGACCAGTCCGCCCACCGCCAGAAAAAGGACGCCCCCGGCTGCCACCAGAGGGAACCCCAGATCTAGGCAGTGGCACGGGCACTCCGCCCCTTTGCAGGTAACGGAGTCCGGTCCACAACTCCGAGATGGTCATACCCCCGCAATGGGAGCATGAGTCATCCACGAAAGCCACCTCAGCGTGCTTCATGCCCAGGCATGAGAGGCAGCGATCGTGACCATCACCCAGCGCCAGGTAACGACCGCATCCAAAAACACCTGGGTGATACGTTGTCTATAGCAAGACCCACATTGTCTTTACAAAGACGTAACATCAAGTTTGCCACGCAGAACTATCTAAGAGCTCTCTAAGAGCGCGCTGAACTCGTTCAGTCTTCTTCTCTCAGTAGAGTAGTCAGGAGCAGAACGATGTGATCGCTCGGCTCCGAAGCGAAAAGCTGAATATGTGCTGCATCTGCTGCCTAGCTATACTCACGCTGTGATCAGCAGCAGCTGGATGCAATAATCGCATGCCAATGTGCATTGGCTCGTTTAGTTTACACTCAAAGTAGATTGGTCCCTCTAAGCGAGATCCCAATTTCATCGGTCATCCGACGTGACGTCGAGAGTGACCGACTGAAAGGGAACAATACAAAACATTGTCTCACTTTCTGTGGCTGACCACAGCTCAAATCCACTTTCTACTTAATGCAGGTGTGTGTAAATTAGACTACTAGAACAAACTTTCTTAATCGTATTTATGCTCAAAGAACTCTTAACTCCAGTGTCCCGAGGTAAAGAACAGATCTATCAAAAAAAACTGTGCAAGTGTGTGTGTGAAATTGTGTCTATGTATGAATGTTCTCAATCAGAGTCACAATGGAGACAATGTCCTCAATCTTTAGGACAATATTACAAAGAAGAAAACAAAACAAAAACAAAAGACAAGATCAACTTAATACAATAAAATAAATTACAACTAAATAAACAAGTAATCAAAAGTGTGGCTTAGCAAAATAATTAAAGTGCACAATCTGTATGATACAATAAAATGTAATTGAAGGGGGGGAAAAATGCATGAACAAAGACTCCTTAAAAGTCTACATCCGACAATAAAACATATTCTAAGACATATTGCTTAAAAGGGTCCCAAGCTTTATTAATCTGGTAAGATGAACCTCTTATAGAATGTTTGATTTTTTCCAACTTTAGGAAAAAGAGAACATCACGAATCCATTGTGTTGGGGTTGGAGGCCTCTGATCCTTCCACTTCAGCAATATTAATCGTTTGGCTAAGAGCATGATAAAAGCTATACAATCAGATTGTATCTTTGTAAGATTATATGATACAGGAGTAATTCCAAAAATGGCTATCAAGGTGAAATCGGTCTACCCAAGAAACCGGAGACGGTCTCAAAATTAGTGGCCCAGAAGCCCCAAAGCTTTATACAGTACCAAAACATATGTGCATGAGATGCTGGGGAAAATCTATAGTGATCACAAGCAGGATCTATATGCTGAAAGTGCTTAGAGAGTTTCAGCTTTGTCCAGTGTACACGGTGAACACTTTTGTACTGCAGAAGTCCATGTCTTACACAGACTGTAGATTTGTGTATTCTGTATAGGACTGATTATCTCCATTTCTAAATCGTCTTCCCACCAAACTTTTATTCGCATGCCAATGTGCATTGGCTCGTTTAGTTTACACTCAAAGTAGATTGGTCCCTCTAAGCGAGATCCCAATTTCATCGGTCATCCGACGTGACGTCGAGAGTGACCGACTGAAAGGGAACAATACAAAACATTGTCTCACTTTCTGTGGCTGACCACAGCTCAAATCCACTTTCTACTTAATGCAGGTGTGTGTAAATTAGACTACTAGAACAAACTTTCTTAATCGTATTTATGCTCAAAGAACTCTTAACTCCAGTGTCCCGAGGTAAAGAACAGATCTATCAAAAAAAACTGTGCAAGTGTGTGTGTGAAATTGTGTCTATGTATGAATGTTCTCAATCAGAGTCACAATGGAGACAATGTCCTCAATCTTTAGGACAATATTACAAAGAAGAAAACAAAACAAAAACAAAAGACAAGATCAACTTAATACAATAAAATAAATTACAACTAAATAAACAAGTAATCAAAAGTGTGGCTTAGCAAAATAATTAAAGTGCACAATCTGTATGATACAATAAAATGTAATTGAAGGGGGGGAAAAATGCATGAACAAAGACTCCTTAAAAGTCTACATCCGACAATAAAACATATTCTAAGACATATTGCTTAAAAGGGTCCCAAGCTTTATTAATCTGGTAAGATGAACCTCTTATAGAATGTTTGATTTTTTCCAACTTTAGGAAAAAGAGAACATCACGAATCCATTGTGTTGGGGTTGGAGGCCTCTGATCCTTCCACTTCAGCAATATTAATCGTTTGGCTAAGAGCATGATAAAAGCTATACAATCAGATTGTATCTTTGTAAGATTATATGATACAGGAGTAATTCCAAAAATGGCTATCAAGGTGAAATCGGTCTACCCAAGAAACCGGAGACGGTCTCAAAATTAGTGGCCCAGAAGCCCCAAAGCTTTATACAGTACCAAAACATATGTGCATGAGATGCTGGGGAAAATCTATAGTGATCACAAGCAGGATCTATATGCTGAAAGTGCTTAGAGAGTTTCAGCTTTGTCCAGTGTACACGGTGAACACTTTTGTACTGCAGAAGTCCATGTCTTACACAGACTGTAGATTTGTGTATTCTGTATAGGACTGATTATCTCCATTTCTAAATCGTCTTCCCACCAAACTTTTATTTGTGAAAGGGATGTATAGACTGGGGTCAAAATTTTACAATACAGTATTGATATAACGTCCTTCCATCGTGGAGGATTCTCCAATAAATGATCAAATGGAGAACAGGGAGGTGGAGCAGGAAACTAAGGGAACATTTTACGCACAAAATCACGAATTTGGAGATAACGGAAAAAATTATTCTTTGGAATATTAAACTGCTCACACATCTGCTGAAATGAGCAGAAACCCCTCTCATTAATTTCCCTAATGCCTTTAGCATGCCAAGATGTAAAAGACTTTTCAATTTTCAATTGAATAATTTCAATAATTTTCAATTATTCAGGGGTTAAAGACATGATTAGAATGAACAGGGGATTTAAGAGACATAGTTTGCCAACCAAAATGATGTCTCACCTGTTTCCAGATTTTAAGCGTAAACCTTACAAGTAGGTTTTTAGTAAATTTGTCGCAGGGAAAGGAAAGAGGAGTGTAAACTAAAGCTGCTAGGGAAGAAGGCAAGCATGAGGCGGACTCAATTGCTACCCATGACAGGGCATCAGCTCCAGGATCTTCATAGAGCCAGTGCAGTATAGGACGAACATTTGAAGCCCAATAATAACATTGAAAATTAGGCAAAGACATTCCACCCAGTGGCTTAGGATGTTGTAGAAGACCTTTACTCATTCTAGCAGGTTTGCTATTCCATATAAATGAGGTGAGAGCGCTATCCAGCCTACAAAAAAATTAATTGGGAATAAACACTGGGATACACAGCTAGGTAAACTTAGGCAGCACATTCATTTTGACAGAATTTATTCGACCTGTGACTGATAAAGGAAGTGAGGCCCAGCACTTTAAGTCCTGTTCAACTCGCTCCAATAAACGGATGAAGTTTTCAGCAGAAAGTTTAGAAAAAGTATTAGATACACGTATTCCCAGGTATGCAAATGAGTGGGAAACCTTAAATGGGAGAAAAGAGAAAGAGAACTCCCGTGCAGCATTGTTGATGGGAAACATTTCACTTTTCTGTAAATTGAATTTATAGCCGGAGAGCCTTCCAAACATATCAAAAATTTTGAGGACATGAGGAAAGGATTCTGATGGGTCGGAAATATATAAGAGCAAGTCGTCCGCATGCAGAGAGACTTTATGCTCTCATCCTCCTCTGATTATACCAGCTATTTTTGAGTTTTGTCGCAAAGCAATGGCCAAAGGTTATATTGCCACTACAAACAAGAAAGGCGAGAGGGGGCAACCCTGTCTTTTACCTCGATTAATCTGAAAATATGCAGTGGAAATATTGTTGGTACGAACAGAGGCAAGTGGGGCTTTATATAATAACTTGATCCAAGATATAAAACTCGGTCCACAACCGAACATCTGAAGAGTGTGAAATAAGTAATCCCACTCCACCCTGTCAAATGCTTCTTCTGCATCTACTGAGATCAAAACTTCAGGTACAGATGAAGACACGGGATGATAGAGAATGTTGAATACCCGTCTGACATTAAAGAATGAAAGTCTGTTTTTAATGAAGTCAGTTTGGTCAGTGTAAATTATACTAGGAAGAATTGTTTCTAATCGCAAAACAAAAATTTTGGCTAAAAATATTAAATCAACATTTAAAAGAGATATTGGGTGATATGAACTACACATATGGGGATCCTTGCCCTTTTTCAGAATTAAGGAAATTGAGACTTCTCATAGAGTTTGGGGAAGACAGGCTAAATCAAATGATTAATTGTATATATTTAACAAAAGTGGAGCTAATTGTCTAGACAATTTCTTTAAAAAATCAGCTGGCCCAGGGCTCTTGCCACTTTGCATGACTGAAATGGTATCATGAACCTTATTTAAAAAAATAGGGCTGTCCAGAAATTGCACAGCATCAGTACTGATGCGAGGTAATGAGAAATCTTTGAAAAAAGTATTAAAGTCCACATAATCAGAGATTTGTTCAGAAGAATACAATAACCGATAAAATTTCAAAAATTAATTATTGATTTCATAATGATCTGACAGTAGGGTATTGTGTACTTTAATAGCTGGGATGATATGGAAAGCAGAGGATTGTCTAAGCTGGCATGCTAAAAGCTTGTTTGCCTTCTCTCCATACTCATAATAAGTATGCCTTTATTTGATCAGCATCTTCTCAGTGGTAACAGTAGAGAGAGTGTCAAAATCAGTTTTTAAGAGAAGACATTCTTTAAGTAAATTGGGTGAAGGGTTATTTACATATTGATTTTCTAACTGGGAGATACGATATGTCAGATTTGACATAGATCTTCTCTGTTTTTTTCTTTTCAAATGACATATAATATATAATTTGACCTCTAATATAGGCTTTGAATCTTTCCCAAAGGGTGCTATGTGTTATATCTGGGGTAGCATTCATGCTGATAAAAAAGTATATTTGGGAAGAAATTGTCTGGACAAAATCCTCAATAGTCAGTAGGCGAACATTCATTGCATCTACACTCAAACCTCAGGCCTAAAGTAAGAGGAGAATGATCTGAAATAACAATTGCATTATAAGTACAATGCTGAACCCATGGTAAGAGCTTGTTGTCAATTAAAAAATAATCAATGCAAGAAAAAGACTGATGGATGTGGGAAAAAAAGGAATAGTCGTGCGTAGAAGGGTTCAAAACTCGCCAAACATCTGTGACAGCATAATCATTAAGAAAATAATTTATTATTTTTGCTGACTTTGAGAGGCTTGTTCCTCTTTGAGACACTGTCAAGTTGAGGATTTAGGCAAAGATTGAAATCTCCCCCAATAATCAAATAACTCTAATGTAAATTTGGTAAAACAGACAGAGAGGAACTTAATAAAAAAATTATCATCATCAAAGTTAGGCGCATAGACATTTGCCAATACCACAGGAGTGTAAAACAGTAGCCCAGATACTATGATGTATCTGCCATTACGGTCAGCCTGGACATCCAAGGGATTAAAAGAAACATCTTTATGAATAAGGATAGCAACACCCCTTGCTCTACTAGAAAATAAGGAGTGAAAAGATTGCGAGACTCATCTTCTGCGTAATTTAGTGTGGTCAGAGACATTGAGATGTGTTTCCTGCAAAAAGACTATTTTAGTTTGTAAGCTATCCAGGTGAGTTATAACTTTGTTAAGCTTATAGCCACAACATGAGGAAAAGGAGAGAGAAAAAAATAATAAAATAAAACAAAACATTTTGGAAAAACAACAAGCCTGTAACCCCCAGCCACTTCAACACCTCCCCGAACCAGGTGTATGCAAAACCCCATAAGGCAAGAAAACACAGACGACCTACTACGCGGTCTAGGATACGCTAGCAAGAATTAAACTAAGCACATCATCAGGTGAACACACATAAATTAAGTACACAGACCATAGTGTAAGTGCCTATCCAGTTAACACTTAAAGAAAAAGAAAAAAAAGCCATGAGTGCCAAAATCAAATCAGTTTCAAATCAAACTGTAGACTGCAGTCCAATGCATGTTGATTTTTAGGAGTAAAGTTTACAATATAGGCTGTTCACAGAGTGCTGTATCCAAGCATGTTAACAGAAAGTTAGTGAGTACCTCTCGAGTCGGCCGAGCTAGCAGTGTTAGCCTGCATCTTTTTGCCACCTCGTTTGCTGCCCGGAGCTGCCATGAAAACACACAGTATCTACTAACTTTATGCCAGTATGTGTTCATAAACCATGTCCCAGTGAAATAATAAAATAAATAAACTTCTAGGTTTGATTATTATTTAATTGAAATTTCCGCTGTGAGGAGCTCACTAAAAACGCATCCACATCATGTTCACGCAACAGCGCCCCTCACCTCCGGGGTCTTCTGATTGGTCCACTGTTTTGGAACTGACATTGATGAGCGGCGTGTAAGAGTTTACATTTTTTAACTTGGCACGGCGTCTTAAAAATTTAGTGCTCATGTGCAAAACGCTGCAAAAGACCATCTAGCGCATGTTTACAAAGAAAAACAACGGAAAAGTAGTGTGTTGGAATGGAAATGCATTCTGTGTGAATGGCCCCTTAGGGTAATCAAACTTGTTCAGACCAAGTAATCAGGCCAAGTATGAAAACAGTCAACCACACACACACACAGAGACATCATCAAAATCCAGAGTTTCCATTTAAATGTCTTTCTCTGTGCGTGCTGCTATCTAAGCACTTAATCTTTAGGGGAGACAGCTAAAGACAGAGGGTGAACACAAGCCCTCAGCCATTACGGAGACTGGGTGGCTAAGAGCTCCGAGCACAGAGCTGATTGTAACAAAGCCTATACAGGTGATGAAACATGAGAGATTTTTTTTTTCTAAATTCAGGTTGAGGTGCTTCTTCCCCTGCGTTTGAGGAGATGAGACTCGACAGGGTACTTTGAACGTACACCTTTGTTTTTAGGAGAGCTGCTGTTGCTGAAGTGTGACCCGAGGCAGTGGAGCTGATGGGCCTGTATCAGGGCTTGGTTACGTGAGCCTCGCTTTTACTGTCTCTTTCTGCTGTCTCACTCAGAGACGATGGAGGATAACTTTCTCTTCTGGCACCCAGAAACAGATCTCGCTATATATGAGTTCCTCTGTTCCAGTTTGAAAAGACTGATGTTGTACCTTTGTAAAGTAGACCATTAGTCTGTAACTATATAAATTAGGCTTTATACACACAGACTGTGAGTTTACACATTTTCAATGATTAATCTGAGAGTGTCTGAAGTGGCACCAGTATTTATAATCTGTTAAAATCAGTGGCTGCCTGTTATTTCCTTGACATCTTTCTCATCTTAAGGAACAATTAAATCAAAAATGAATATTATGTCATTATTTACTCACGTTCATGTCATTCCAAACCCATATGTTGATATTGTTTCCATGGAACTTTTACACAGCTGTTTTCCAGACAGTCCATAACTCTAAAAAGGGCAAAAAACATTTGAACACCTTTAAAAGTCCATGAAAGAGCTGTTCAAAAACATTTAGGCTTTTTCACACGTAAATTTACCAGCATTTTTCTGTTTAAAGGTTATGTATATTTTAACAGAACCTGTTGTTGAAATGCCAGAAAATTGGCTTTGCTAATTAACTTGCTTAGATAGAAAGTTCACCCAAAAATGAAAGTTCTGTGATTTACTCACCATCATGTTATTCCAAACCTGCATGACTTAAAACAAAAAAAACTCTTCAAAAACCTTCACCAAAGAAGATTTTAAACTTAAACTTAAACGTCTTGAATCAAATCAAACACAACTATCATAAACCCCACATGTACGGGGCTATGTATCTGTTTGACAACCAATGTCAGACGGAGACAGTGGGTCTCACACACTAACCGTGCAAACATAACAATTTTAATGTGAAATCTACGCACAAACGTTTTCAGAAAGAAATCTAATAAATGTAATAAAGTTCGTACTGAGCTTTTTGATTTAGAAAACTTTTGTTTTTGCATAGTAGTGTGGACTGTGATAATAAAAGCATTCAAAGACAATGACAGTTTTAGTCATGTGACACACATCTGTATCTATTTATATATACAGACATGCCTGCTATTCACTTTCATAATGTTACTAATTATACATTTTGCCCGCGGCAAAATATGATGACAGTTGCATTTTAGACCATACATGGAATAATGATTTTGAGTGCAACCTGGAGGCACAAGTGAGTGGTGGGATATTTTGCTAATAAAATAATTGTGCCCAAATAATAATGTGAGAATATTATTATGGTCTCACTGTATAATTTCAGCTTTTATGATGTTTTATGTATGTGCAGCAAGGGGATTTAAGTGTTTTAAAGGGGTCATAGGATGCCCATTTTCCACAAGTTGATATGATTCTTTAGGGTCTTAATGAAAAATCTGTAACATAGTTTGATTAAAATTTCTCAATGGTAGTGTAAAAAAAACAAATTTTTTACCCTGTCAAAAACAGCTATTTTCAGAGCACGCAGTTTTGTAGCATTTTCCTTTAAATGTTAATGAGCTCTGCTGACCCCGCCCCTCCCTTCCGAGCTGCTCTCTGAGGGACTGTTTACTTTAGCTGCATTCATCGTGAAACTTGCTAATTAGCACATTATTAGGAAAGGCGATTTGCAAAGATTCGTTAAAACAACTTATACTCACTTCTTCTGTAGGTGAAGCTGGATCACGAATGATTTGCGCGAACATAGTCACATTTATTTAGATGGGGGTGCATTTCCTTCAAAAACAAACGTAATCCACTGCGTCTTCAGCGGCTCAGATGTCGGGAGTAATTGATGACTGCTATGCTCATTATTAGATCTAACAACAGAACACCTCAATCGCTTAGAAGTCGTTCTTGTCTACATCTGCTCCGGCGGTGAAAAAATGGTGGACTGATGACAGCTCACTCAGGGCGGGGCTAAGGTAAGACACCAGTTCAGTCTGTGCTGAAACGCTACTGTCAATCAAACTATCGTGGGAGGGGCCTGTCTGTGTGACAGGCATCTGAGATCGGTTCGATTTGAGAAAGGGGTAAAGATTTTAGTAGATTAACAAAAAATCATTTTTTTTTATCATTTTAGGGTGGTTGTGTACACACACTGCCAACACACATTTCAGTTCAAACAACTTGTAAAAGTGCATGTAGCATCATATGACCCCTTTAATGAGACCGAGTGTTTGGAAACCTTTTTAAAAACAAAAACAATTGCAATTGCTTTTTGTGACACTAGTTGGTGCAAAAATTACAGACTTACTTTACCTAAAAATTATTTATGTATTTTGTCATTTTTAATTATCTTTATTTAACTGTTTATTTAGCCCCAATATGCACAGCGACTTTTGTTTTGAAAATGCTTTTAATGACAACCGAATGCTGCCATACAACCTGTTTTCTGTTCACCTGCCTCTCCTTCCCTGAATCCTTCCACTTGGGATCTGTTCGGATGGGTTTTCATATGAGTCCACAGTGGGCTATTCATCCGAGGTTATATTCCAACCAAATTCAACTTGACTCTTTACTATTGCTCTGGGTCCTTTCACAGTCTTGATCTCCCAACATCTCTTTTCCTAAAGTCCCTTTATATCACAGGTTGTCTGTTACTTGGCTGCGTTCGATCAGAGCAGACGGCGGCTCCGGCTCAAGGCAGCTCTCTTCACTGGGGTCGGGTGTATCTAATAAAAAGCCAGCTCTATAGAGCTTTTATCAGTGGGCTTTGGTTATGTTGATCACTAGATCCCAGGTTAATCTCTCTCCGAGAGTCAGTGACATTTTTAAAGCTGTTCTCCCCAAAAGCCCCATTCTCTCAGAGATTGTTTTACACGGTTTGACATTTCCGCAGTGTTTGAAACGCTCCACATGTCAGGTGGGGATGTAAGAGCCTCTCTATGCGTGCGTCACCTCTCTAAGCGAATACATCTCTTGAGAACCTGAGCTGACTTATTACGTAGAGTGATTTCCAGGGACAGCCATCGTATTTGGTGGCATGTGCCTGACTAGAGCTATACTTGGAAATGTCTCAGGTTTTCAACAGCCTGGAAAGTAAAATAACTACTAATTATCTAAGAATTCACTACGAAACAATATAAACTGTAAGAAATAAACCTGTAAAATAACAGAAAAATTACTGGCAGCTCATTACCGGACATTAAACCAATTTTGCAGGCATTTCCGTTAACACTAAAACAAAACGCAATGCAGTGTAATATTCAAAATACAGGTGAAACAGCTATAAATAAATAAAAACAGAATATTTTTTCAAATTAATGCAGTACATTGTGCCCTATTTTTATTTTTACTTTTACTTGTATTTTTTTTAAAGAGTGAAATAACATTCTTCTCTATTATTCAATTATGTTGTGTTTTGATTAACTAAAAATAAAACTATTAAAAATAGTTTTTGGTAGCTGAGATAAAATGAAATATAATTATTAGTGAAATATTAATTAATAACGAAATAAATACATTTAAAATGTAAACAAAAATTAATTGAAGATAATTATTTATTTACAAAATAAAAAAAAATACTAAAACAATAATAATCAAAACCTAGTGACAAAATTACTAAATCTAAAATAATAACTGAAAATATACAAATAAAAGCTAATTCCAAATATTAATAAATGCTATAATTGTTTATAAATAATACTAAAATACTGTAACACTGTAAAGAATAACTGCTGCCACAGTGGAAAATTTACGTTTAACTTAAATTTGGTTTATCTTAAATACTGTTAATTGTAGAAGGCAATAGCCTTGATATTTTGTGAATAAATACAATTTATAACTAGCATAATTAGCATAGAATAGACATGTGTCTGCACTGAAAAGAATGCACGACTCATTTGAATACATTACACTTATGCATTTAGCAGACGCTTTTATCCAAAGCAACTTACAGTGCATTCAGGCTATAATTTTTTTTTTTTACCAGCATGTGTGTTCCCTGGGAATTGAAGCCACGATCTTTTGTGCTGCTAACGCAATGCTCTACCACTGAGCCAAAGGAACATATTAAAGGTATAGTTTACCCAAAAATGAAAATGTATTCACTCACCCTTGGGCCATTCAAGATGTCAATTTTTGTTTCTTTCAGATTTGGAAATGTAGCATTACATCACTTGCTCACCAACAGATCCTTTGCAGCGAATGGGTGCCGTCAGAATGAGAGTCCAAACTGCTGATAAAAACATCACAATAGTACACAAGTCATCCACATTACTCCAGTCCATCAATTAACGTGTGAATATTGAATTAGTTTTTTGAAGTTTACATATTTTTGATAATATTGTTTGGTGGTTTAATGTGAGGAATGCTAAATGTATCCTAGCTAAACCTATTATTAAGGAAATGAGATAAAGTAACCTCTAACAGATGTTTTCTTTAGTGTACAGTTTGATTGAAATCATTCACGTTACTTATATCAGCGAGGGTCAGATTATCATATTTACAGTTTGTATTAAACCGTGTATGATGTTGCAGTTCCTAATACAGTTGCTGGCAAAGTTTTATTCATGCACCAAAGCCAATTTTGTCATTATTTTTGAACCCTGCTTATATATGACCAGATTTCTAATCATGACAACTTTGATGTAAACAGATGAGTCAATGCAGCCCCTCATGGTTTTTAAAGCAGGCAAAAATGTATATATATTTTTATCCAACGGGTATGTAATAGCCACCTACAGTCCTTTAGCCTTCATCTTCCAACAGCAGCTATTAAAACCGATGAGTCATTCATAGATTTAACATTATTTAAGTTTGACCTTCTGTGTATGTCTGATGTCACACATCTGATCAACTTTGATGGATAATTATATGTCCCCTGACCCACCACCTCTGTTCTTCTCATTTGCACATCTGTCCGTCAAGCTGCTAAATTCTCAATGCACATTCGCACTCTGCTATGGAAGTGTTCATCACCCCCTTTCCCTCCCTTAGTTGCCGTTGTTTTGCACGCCATGATCCCATAGGTGAAGCAATAATTCATTTTCCATTGTACATCTGTACACTGTAAGTGCCGTATGACTATAAAGTGAACCTTGAACTTTTGTTTCATTAGTACAAACAAGGCTGAAGACCCTCTTTATGAAAAAAAGATTTTATAGCCTCAAAATATCAAACAAAAATAAATAGCTTTTAATAAACATCGATAGCACAACAAAATTTGTGTAGTTTGGTTTGATTGAAAATCAGGTAAAACTGTTAAGGAAGATTTTACTCATAATTTTCACAAATAACTACAAAGAAACAGCTATTAAATGTGATTTTTTTTTCTCAAGTAGAAAGACTGAAATAATATTTTCTTGTAAAATATCCTCCAATAATCTTTAATTTATTTAGATTCGCTAAATATTGTAAATCATTTAAATATAATTTAGATTAAATTAGCCTGATTAAATTCCCAAAATAAGCATTCTGTTACTGCACACTATGACTTCATAGATCATTGCTGTGTGTTGTTGCTATTAATTTAAAATCAATGTTTAATAAAACTCAAGATATATTTTAATTTATGTTGGGACCACAATAAATGTAATGTATATTTAATCTTGGACATAGAGGGACAAAATAAAAGACCGGCAGTCCAGATGTTGGCTCATCTGTAATAGATTTCTCTTCTTTTTCAATTGATGTCTTTAATAGAATGTATCAGTTTAACTCAACTACAATGCTTTTAGAAGACTTAGTAAATGTCAGTATCATTTAGTAAAGTTATGACTGAGTTTCAGTTCATCCAGCCAGTGGGGTTACGGAGAAGTTTTCTTGTAATTATCTTTTTTTATGAGTGTAATTTCATCCTCAGCACTAAACAGCAGCTCTGTGCTTTACTACTGTGGATATCAGATAAAGTTACGCACAGATCCTCCTTTTCACATGGCTCTGTTACACTGACGCACTGAAGACAATCCGCATGTGACATAGCACTTTTTCAACCATATGGTGCAGAAAAGTTATGACACATTTCTGTGTGGCACAAACAATAGAGCACAGACTCTAAAAATAAATAAATAAAAAATACAAAAATAAAAAAAAGCTACAGGTGTATCCCTTACAAAAGTAACAGACCTATAGAGTGCTTACCGACTTTTTCAACTTCCTCTGTTCTGGAAGTTTTTTTTTTTAATATATAATAATTCTTCCCATAGGGATTTTTGAAACGTCTTTGTTATAAGCCATGAACCAAACCAACCAGCTATGAGGTGAATCACTACAATCCCAAGAAGCATTGAAAATTACAGTCAAATTAAAAACCAACAGAGAAATATACAGCAGACTAAATCAATTATAAATACGATGCTTTGTGGGAGTGGATGGGCACTAAAAACTTATTTTGATGCAATTTGCTTGTTTCGATTCTCTGATTGGTGACGATTTCTTTGCAGAATCATGTGTAATGTTGTTTCTCAGCTATTCTCACTGTTAAACATTTGAAAAGTATAGTTGAAATAGTTGAAATAATGCAGGCTGATGGTTTTAACAGAAGCATATACCACCAATTAACAACCTTGTAGCTCACAGTAGGTCTGTCTTTAAAGTTTTATTAAGTTATCGTTTACAATCTATTCCTCTATGGAGAAAATGAATGCAATTTTTACTTACAGAACCCAACTGTTGCACTCTATTACCGGACATTTGCTACCGATTTGCAGTTTTTAGTAAACTTCCGTCACCCAAAGTGGATCATTGGATCATTATATAGAGTAGGACAGTATCAATGTTTGCATAATGAGTCAAGACACTTCCCTCTGTTTTTGTGATTTTGTAGCAAATGACCTGTCAGTGTCAAAAAAAAGAGTAACATCAACATTTGATCAGTTTGGTTCTGCACACACTCAAATATGGCAATAAGAATGCATCTGCATAACAAATACACATTTTGGGGATACAAATAGCATGGATTTTTTGTGATTTAAATGTCATTTTTCTATTTAATTCAATATTTTTAATTCATTTTTTATAATAAACTAATTGAATTATATTTATAATCAAAATGTCTCTCATTTTATTTGTCATCTTGAATTAATTTTTTGACTGAGCTTGTTGGAATGCATTATGTGATTGTTTTCTCTGTGAAGGTCATGCAATGCTGTCCTAAAATGTTTGCCAAAATAACATGTCCTAGACCTTTTGGAACAGCCTTCACACTGAGAGTTCAATTATAAAGCCCTGTCTACATTGGGAGAACATCAAGTTTTGGAACAGAGCCCTTGAGATTATCCAGTTAGACAACTGGCCCATGTCTAATGGCAAACCAAAGTGAAAGGCATATGTTCAAACAAATCCAGGGCTGAGGACCATTTAATGGCAAACATGGAAGTCGGTAGCACTCCAGATGCCAGCAAAACCCAAATGTGTCAGAATGGCTCCTATACAAGAATAGATGGTGGAAGTTTGACTATTTCAACTGTTTACTTGGTGACCTCATCCCAAAATGAATAATTGACAATGAAGGTGGAGAAGCGATCTCAAAGACAGATATCTCTGTCGTTTGATGGCTTCACCCAGTTTGAACTCCCTCTTCCTTTCTCTTGTTCACAAAAGTAGAATAAGTGAGAGAGGCAGGGAAAGAGAGAGACATTTTAGCTGTGTATTCTTCCACCTTCAGCATTATATAACCTCTATTAGCAGACGCTTCTTTTTAATATTTTATAGCCTGGTGTTCTATTGCCAGAATAATGGAAAACTTAACTTTTTATTCCTCGAGGACACAGGACAGTCTTCGGTAAGCATGTGTGCAAGTGTCAATGTTCTTAGAGCGGCAACAACCTTGAAGTAGGGTGACCATACGTGCCATTTTCCCAGGACGCGTCCTGGCCAGGATTTCTATATTGCCTAAAATATCTAGGTTTTGGCTTTGTTTGCGTGTGCAGACCGATCGGTGTATGACATCAAAATATATTGAGAGCATTTTGAAAGCATAAGGAACAGTCTGTATGCTATTTTGATGTCATACACCAATCGGTATGCACACGCAAACAAAGCCAAAACCTAGATATTTTAGGCAATATAGAAATCCTGGCCAGGACGCGTCCTGGGAAAATGGCACGTATGGTCACCCTACTTGAAGAAACAAAATCTGCCATTGTTTAGGATTAGCTTAGTCCAAAAAAAAGTAATAATAATAATAAAATAAATGCAGTTTAGGATTGAATGTAATAAATCATGCAAATAAAGAATAAAATTGTTCTATAATGGATAGTCACTTTTAATTGTGTAATTAAGTTAAAGGGTCATATGATGCAATTTAAAATGTTCCTTTCTCTTTGGAGTGTTACAAGCTCTTGGTGCAAAAAGAAGATCTGTAAAGTTGCAAAGACTAAAGTCTCAAATCCAAAGAGATATTCTTTATAAAAGTTAAGAGTCAGCCACGCCTACCTAAAACGGCTCGTTCTAACACGCCCCCACATGTCTACGTCACGATGTGGGAAGATTTGCATAACGCCGCCCAAATGTTCACGCAAAGAAAGAAGGTGTAACTTTTATTCTCGCTGTAGTATTGTTGTTGCCGTGTGTTTCATTGTGAAAGCGAAACTACTTTGTTTGGCCTTACAAAAGAGATCAGATGTGTGCAGCACATTTTATGGAGGACTGTTTCCTGATCCTGGAAGAGTAGACTAATGCAGGCTGTTCTGACTCACAGACTGTAAGTACGGTTTCATATTTAAAAGATTTGCCACTGATGACTCAAACGCGAGTTCTGAGCAGTGTAGAGTAGCGCTTGTTGTTTGTCATTTCTCCGATCACAAATGCAGACATGGTTTTATGTTTACACGGCGCGACGCAACATGTAAAAATACAGTATAAATCATTATAACCCGTAATTATGTCCCCACTGGATGCAACGAATGCCTCGTTTATAATGGATTTTAATGTTTTTGTCTCGTCGCTCCGGCCGGGACACAGCATCACAATATGGTAAGGGGCGTAACATTTCTGTCACACGCTTGAGGTATTCAGCCAATCACAACGCACTGGATAGCTGGCCAATCAGAGCACACCTCGCTTTTCAGACCGATGAGCTTTGTAAAAATCGACGCGTTTCAGAAAGGCAGGGCATAGAGGAGAAACAATAATGTACAGTATGTGGAAAATAATGTGTTTTTTTAACCTTAAACCGCATAAACACATTTAATTACACCAAATACACAAAATAATGTTCTTTTTAGCTACAGAATATGACCCCTTTAAGGTTTAAACTAACCACAAAAAAATTAAAATAAAATAAAATAAATCCTTCAGAGGAAAAAGTGGTTTGGAAAATAAATGGAAGTAAATTAAAGTAAAATAAAATATAAATATAAATTGGGGTAGAATAACTATTTTGTATTCCCTAAATAACCTTTGAGTGAACAGTTCTTAAAGGAACTATTAAATAATCTAATGAACCTTTTTCCAAAAAAGAAACTTTTGTGCAATGGAAAGGTCCCATGAATTCTAAAGGTGATTCGTGGAACCACAGATGCCAATAAAAAAACTTTTATTTTTAAGAATGTACCTTAAATGCAATATAAATCAGATAAAAGCATCTGCCAAAGGCATAAATGTAAACTATTTTCATGCACCAAAAGACTGCTTTTACATTTCTGCAGTGCTGTCTAGAGCATCATAGGCTGCATGGCAAGCACCCAAAAGCACAATAACTTTTCCTCAGCGTGAGAGCATGAGGAACTTGGGTTGAACTTTTTTTGGTGCATAATATTGGTAATTTTATTACCAGTACACTGTGTACTCTTCTAAATGCGACATTACTGCTAAAACAGACGTGTATTTCTCTTTCTATCAATACAGTAATCCATTATGGTTATAACATGGTTCCTCTGGCTTTGCCAACACTTATTTAACCATTGTTGCAGTGCTAGTGTGCTATTACTGTCAAATCCTGCACAGCTCTGCCAGGCATCATTGTGGCCTGATTACACTGTGTTCTGGAAGGATGCTGTGAAGCTGCAGGTGTCAGGGAGGGTTCCAGCTTCTGGGTTTGATCGGTGCACCCAGGGCTGTATAAAAATGCTGGCACTATGGTCGCTCCTGGAGCGCGGGCATTGTCTGTGGGCTGAGAGCGGACACAATGACACAGCAGGCTGAGGGTTGAAGCAGGTCTGCGAAGGCAGCTGCGAGAACGCACACACCCCCTCAGTGGCACTTGAAAGGGGCACGAAAGTTTATGAGACTGAACACGGAGAGGAAAAGGAATGAATGCATATTTAAAAAGAACACAAGTCTGCTTTCGGAAGATGGACCAGTGTGCCAGAGTGAGCTTGCGTGCGGTCCATCTCATGGATAAATTACATTATGTGTGCGAGCAGCGGACAGATTTTAGCAGTAAGTGCTCCATCCGCCTCCCCTGCAGGCAGCTTCCTTAAAAGGGCACATCAGTGAGATGCTATGATGTCATTCCATCACTGTCAGTACGGCTCGCGTGCTGTCGGGAATGCATTTGACCCCTTGCGCCTCTGTGCTTCCATTCAAGCAGCTTGGTGCATTACCTCATCGAAATACACTCTCCTCTTTTTTTAACCTTAAACCGCATAAACACATTTAATTACACCAAATACACAAAATAATGTTCTTTTTAGCTACAGAATATGACCCCTTTAAGGTTTAAACTAACCACAAAAAAATGAAAATAAAATAAAATAAATCCTTCAGAGGAAAAAGTGGTTTGGAAAATAAATGGAAGTAAATTAAAGTAAAATAAAATATAAATATAAATTGGGGTAGAATAACTATTTTGTATTCCCTAAATAACCTTTGAGTGAACAGTTCTTAAAGGAGCTATTAAATAATCTAATGAACCTTTTTCCAAAAAAGAAACTTTTGTGCAATGGAAAGGTCCCATGAATTCTAAAGGTGATTCGTGGAACCACAGATGCCAATAAAAAAACTTTTATTTTTAAGAATGTACCTTAAATGCAATATAAATCAGATAAAAGCATCTGCCAAAGGCATAAATGTAAACTATTTTCATGCACCAAAAGACTGCTTTTACATTTCTGCAGTGCTGTCTAGAGCATCATAGGCTGCATGGCAAGCACCCAAAAGCACAATAACTTTTCCTCAGCGTGAGAGCATGAGGAACTTGGGTTGAACTTTTTTTGGTGCATAATATTGGTAATTTTATTACCAGTACACTGTGTACTCTTCTAAATGTGACATTACTGCTAAAACAGACGTGTATTTCTCTTTCTATCAATACAGTAATCCATTATGGTTATAACATGGTTCCTCTGGCTTTGCCAACAATATAATGCTGACCGTTGAGAAGCATATCAAGGAACACAGAATTAATAACCGTGGCTCCTGATGATATATTGAGGTCTTATGAAGTGAAATGATTGGTCTGTGCAAGAAACTGAACATTCTTTACTGCATTATTACCTGTGATGTATAGCCTCAGGCAAACGGTCCAGATTGAATCTGGTTCGCAAACAAATCATTCTTTTGAACCGGTTCCTTTTGGTGAACTAGTTGAACCAGTTCACTAAACTGAAATGAACTGTTTGAACTGACAGTTCACGGCTCGAGCAGCACAGATCAGCAAGTCACTCAAAACTCACTTTTGGATGTGTCTGTCACTCTGACTCAAAATGAGCCAATAAACCAGCGTGTAATATGATCCTATGATACTGGTTTTTGCCAACTCATTCAGCTCTCCAGTTCGTCCAGTAGTCACTGAACTGAGGAAACAGTTCAGATTTGAAGACCAGTGAGCTGGTGATATGCTCATACATGAACTGATGATTTCTCAATATATATGTATAAAGGTAAGCTGATTAGACAAGTTTATTCATTTTATATATTTTAGACACATATATTTATATATATTTTATATTTATAGTAAAACCTCCACATTTCACATCATTATTGAGTGCATTAATAATGTAATCATTGCGTGCTTATGTAAACAAACTAGTGAACTGAAGCAGTTCATTGAAACGAACTGTCCAAAAGAACCAGTTTACGGAAAATAATCAGATTTCACTGTTGCCCGAGGCTATGGATTACAGGTAATAATGTTGTAGATATTGTTAAGTTTTCACCTCAATATAACATCAGGAGCCTCTGGTTTTAATTTTGTGTTCCACGATATGCTTTTTCTCATTCTGAAAGATGGACAGTCGCTGACTTGCAATTTGTGAATCACCAAGAAACACGATTTTGACTAAAAATCTTCTTTACTGTTCTACTCAAGGAATAAAGGCACCTACATCTTAGATGGACTGATGTTGAGTAAATTAATAGCAATTTTTAATTTTTTTTTGGGTGAACTATCCCTTTAATGCTTTAGCTAAAATTAAACTAACAATAAACTTTTTTTTTTCTTACAGTATTTATTAATCTTTGTTAAAACAGTTCACAGTGCATTAACTAATGTTAACATATACAACTTTTGATTTAAAACATTTATTAGTAAATATTAAAATTAACATGAACTATGATTAACAAATGCTGTAGAAGTATTGTTTATTGTTTGTTCATGTTATATGATATCACAGTGAATATCTATGTAGCCTATTATTTATCAAGACAATTCAGGTACATTTACATGTTGTTAAATTGCTTTTGGAATTAAAAATGAAATATAATTTACAGTGAAACTTAACAAAATATGTACGGTATGATGTTCTCAGAAGCCCTGCGTGAAATCAAATCATTATTCTGGCAATTTCATATGGCACTAGTGGAACATAAATGACATACTTCATTTTGTAGTAATACTGTATAAATGGAAATAAATTGTAAAATATATACAGGCACAAAAATGCCATCCAGCATATTTTTTGTTTTTAACAGTGAATATTTGGCAACCACAGCTGCAAGTAGTTTTACCATAAATTTAACAAGATGTTTTACACTGTACAGTCCTCAGACCCCTTGTCTCGCCTGTCTGTGTTCATTATCCCTGATGAGCTCGAGCAGGAAAGGCAGAAGAAGAGGTCTCACTTCCTGGAGACTGATCTAGGATTGTTAAGTGGGAGCGTACAAGAGGTCTGCTATATTCAGATAATGGGAATTTAGATTCTGACAGGCCGTGAATGCCAAAGCGAGCCTCGTAAATCAAACTTTCATTTCCACTCTGTTCCCGTTGGATCCATCAACACAGCAGCATTACTCAAATTCTTAATGTGGATTCACATTTGTTACAGCTTCAATGCCTATGATGGATTCGTCTTACAGGAACAAACCCTTACAATAAGTCCAGAACCTCATCAAACAACACCTGCAGAAACCCATTGTGTCAGTATGCAATCTCGGTTTTGATTACCTTAAAACATTTAATCTATAAAATTCTCAGTGCCAATTATGGCTTCTTATCATATTAGATAAGTACATCAAGCACATGAGCATATCTTTCACAACTAGTGCTTATGAAAGAACAATAGCCTGATTAAGAATACGAAGTTCTCATCTACAAGCTCAGACAGAATCTAGACACCTTTTCACATTTGCAGCTCTAATTTGGGGAAAAGACTGATGTAACCAATTGGACTAGATGAATGCATTGACATTTTTACATAAACATGCAGTGGGTGGGGAATTTTGGTAATATGCTTTGTTAACTGAATTAATGAAACACAATTAGCAATAATGTTCATGCAGATGATGTTCATACAACTCTTGGAAGAAATATCTTATTGTTCATTATATATTTTTTTATTAAAACAAGTTAGAATTGGGTGCTATAAACTATGAATGCAATAAATTATATAAATGAGAAAGTCAGAATTTTGTGTTTTGTTTTTGGTTTGATATGGGCAACTTTTGTAGTTCTTTTATGTTGTTTAGTATAGGACTTTGGAATATGACAATAGAATGACCATATTTTCATTTTGGCTTAACTATCCCTTTAAAACAGTTGTTTGCATAATGCAATTCTCTCTTATCCCCTTTATTAGGATTGTTGTGAAAGGCTCGGGATTCTAGACCATTTATCACTGTTACACCTGCGGTGCAAGTCTTCTAATTTAACCTGAAACAGACAGGCCTCTATCAGTCAAAAGACTTATTGATCATAGGATGTCCCCTCTGACAGCAATACATCTGACATGTTGTTTTAGACCCCACGAGTAGTCTGTAAGCGAGAACTGTTAAAATATCTCTTCATTGTGAGTCTCCTCTGCCAACAAATTTAGTGTGGACTCGTCTGTCAATGTCTGTCATCTAATACTACAAGCAATATTTCATTCATCCTGACCAAATGTTTAAGAGAGCATAAGTATAAAGAGACATGGTAGAAAACTAAATGGCATAAAGACCTTTCAGAGTGATTACTGAGAAAACATCATCATTATGCTGAATACTTTGAAAATGATACACTCAATAGCTTTGACAAATGTATGCATTAACCCCTACAGTCAGGTGACTGGCAGGCATAGATATACATGTGGAAAGAAGTACAGAAAACTAACACTTAAAGGGGACCCATTATGCAAAATTCACTTTTGCATGGTGTAAAATCCACCCACTCCTTTTTTTTTATCCCCATAAATCATAAGCAGTGTCTCCCAACTACCTGTTTTCTGACTTGGTGCTAATGTGATGTCACATTAGCCACAAGCCCCGCACACGAATGTTGACAGACACTGCTGTTTTAACATAGAACCGCCCTGAGTGAGTTCACAGCGAGTTGTACACAGTCCGCCATTGCTGCACTGACGAGAATGTCTCCCAAGCATTTTAGGTGTTCTGTAGCTGTAAGCTCTCTTACTCCCAAAATCGGAGCCTCTGAAGACAAGGTGGATTATTTTTGTTTTCGAAGAAAATGCTCCCTCAACTCTACAGAAATTTGTTTATGTCTGCGCAAATCATTTTTCACCAGACTGCTTTGTGAATGAGGGTCAGTATAAAGCAGGTTTTGCACAAAGGTTGCTACTGAAGAATGGAGAAGTGCCAACTGTTTGTGATCCAGCTACACCTCCAAAAGCAGCAAGTATAACACGTTAGTTTTCCAAATTGCCTTTCTGAAAGAGCTTCTTGACACTTTGTAAGGCTAATGTTGCTAAAGCTACCATTGTCTGTATGTTTTCACTGATGCTGCCTTCACGTGCTACCAGAATGAGCTTAAATAGGAATGTGGGAGTAAAAATTGCATATGAAAGCAATGTGAAGTCGACCACTGGAATTAGTCAAACTCATAATCACAAGTGGGGCTTATAAAGTTTGTATGGCACCATGAGTTATTTTTATCGCACCATGCTCCCATCTGTGTAATTCATAAAGGGCATTGTTTTATGCACAGTACAATCAGATGACTGACTTTTAAACCGAATACGTTTTTTGTAAAGATAACAGGCTTGTACTAATAGTGGAGTATTTATTTGCAAAGGCTAGCACCGGTATTGCAGGAGCTTGAGCTCTTGAAGCTCCGCCCTCTTCTCTGTAAGCACCAACTCATTTGCATTTAAAGGAAAAGACGAAAACGGCACATTTTGGCTCATACCCTAAAGTGGTACTTTTAACAAGCTATAAAAATGATTTGAGCTAAAACTTCACATACACACTCTGGGGACATCAGAGACTTATTTTACATCTTGTAAAAAGGGGCATAATAGGTCTCCTTTAAGTTGAAGTATGAATATATGTCAAAATTCAACATTATTACTATATGAAATGTACTTTAAAACTATATTTATGTATTTCAAATAAATATATTTATTTAATAAATAATAAATATATAGGCTTTTCTTACTTAGGCAGCAAGTTATTTAAGTCGGAAAGACTGCCTTTCTTTGGAAGGACGGATGATCATTCCTCTCCTCCAGTCTTCAGGTACAGTCGCATTGGACCAGCAATTGTTGACTAGATCGGTAAGCTCAGCAATTAGACCTTGACCGCTTTTCTTGAGCATCGCCGGTGTGATTTCATCCATTCCAGCTGCTTTACCATTCATGAGCCCTCATACGCCACTTCTGCTGTGCTGATCGGGCCATCCGCAACAGGTAGGTCGTCTACAGGGTTGAACTCATCCACTTAAAGCGGGTTTTGTGGTGGCAGCTGTTTCAGCATTTCTTTAAAATGTTCAATCCACTTTCGCTCTTGCGCTTCTTTGGTCAGCAGCAGTCTCCCATGCTTGTCATATATGGGCGCCCCACGCCTGCCGGACGTACCGGACAACTCACAAACGATGCTGTAGAGTGTCTTTGCATTGTTATGATCCATTGCTCATTGTGCTTCTTCACCTTGTTTCTCAACTAGTGATGGGAAGTCTGGTTCTTTTCCGCGAACCGGTTCTTTCGGACAGTTCGTTTCAATGAACTGGTTAAAAAAAAAAGGTTCACCGGTTCTTTTACTCTCTAACGTAATGACGTCATTCACGATGATGTAATGATATCAAGTCTATCATCCCGGGCCGGGATAAAAATACACATTCAAATATATATAGTCAGTAATCATAACTTCAGTCTGTTAAAACATCATAATCATCTGAAAAGTTTACAATTAAGTTTTGCAACTAAGCACCCAAATAAAGGTATAGGCAGTGATTTGAATATGAGGATTTAAGTCTTGAAGATATAAAGTGAATAAACTAGTTGTCATCAGCGCAGAAACCATAATCATCGGTTCTCAAATCGGACGTGTCCGAAAGAAATGGTTCTCGGTTCAGTGTACCGGTTATCCGAAAACTGATGCAACCAGTTCTTGACTCGAGAACAAGAACCGCTCTAACCGGCACGCTGCATGCACGTTCAGTATATCATCAACTGCCCTACTCGTGTTGTGAATGTGTCATCGTTAACTGTAATTACAGTACAGGTATTTCATAAATCATCCCTTATTCCTATTAAACATAGAGTCTTAATTATGGTCCAATATCTCTGACAAACCCCTTTGCCCTATTACCTAACAGAATCCTCAACTGAACAATAGTTAGTACACATATTAGATACATTCATCTTCTAAAAAAATAAAAATATATATATATATATTTATATTATCACACTTTCTGATGTTTAACAAAATACTTTAAATATATGTATTCATACTATTTAGAATAACATGCTTTTCGTCCTCTTTAAATTATATGCCTGCTCAGTATCATCAGCTCATCGGTTCTCAAATCGGACGTGTCCAAAAGAAACGGTTCTCGTTGAGTGTATCGGTGATCCGAAAACCGATGCATCCAGTTCTTGACTCGAGAACGAGAACTGCTCTAGAAGTGGGCGTGTACATTCGTTACCCGGCACACTGCACACATGCTGCTCTGCTTGTATTCATCATCAGTTCTCTCTTCACAGCAGTTCACTCAGTGTACTGTTTTGAGTAAAATGAATAACTCCAGGATATTGGTTTATTTTCGACTCAAAGGGAGTGCCAGCAATGTTAAAAAAGTGAATAATTTAAGTAATTTGTGGATTAGTGCTTCCTGGAGACGTGAACTATTTCAAATGATTTAGTCCGATTTGGTGAACTGGTTCGACCGGTTCACTAAGAAGAACCGGTTAAATCGAACGATTCATTCGCAAACCGGACATCACTATTCTCAATCCATAAACGCTTGTCCTTTTGATAGCTCCATTTGACTTGGTGATCTAGGGTGTGATACTGGTCATCAGCATACTCCTGGGCCTCTTGGGTTGAAGCGTGCTTATGGTGTTGCTTTGCACGTCAGCATTTATCGATCAGGTTCCAGGATTTTTCACTAATCCACCGCTCTTTATATGAACCTCGTCGTCTAACAATCGTCCTCTCAGCGCTCAAAGGGAGTGCCAGCAATGTTAAAAAAGTGAATAATTTAAGTAATTTGTGGATTAGTGCTTCCTGGAGACGTGAACTATTTCAAATGATTTAGTCCGATTTGGTGAACTGGTTCGACCGGTTCACTAAGAAGAACCGGTTAAATCGAACGATTCATTCGCAAACCGGACATCACTATTCTCAATCCATAAACGCTTGTCCTTTTGATAGCTCCATTTGACTTGGTGATCTAGGGTGTGATACTGGTCATCAGCATACTCCTGGGCCTCTTGGGTTGAAGCGTGCTTATGGTGTTGCTTTGCACGTCAGCATTTATCAATCAGGTTCCAGGATTTTTCACTAATCCACCGCTCTTTATATGAACCTCGTCGTCTAACAATCGTCCTCTCAGCACTTTCTATCACTTTTTCACAAAACAGTGTCCAATGATCTTCAAGGCTGCTCAGTTCCTCAAGAGCCTGAAACTGGTTCTGAAGTTCTATCTGGAAGGCATTCGTGAAAGCAGAGTCTTAAAGGCGTCATATGATGCTATTTCAATTGTTCCTTTCTCTTTGAAGTGTTACAAGCTCTTGGTGCATAAAGAAGATCTGTAAAGTTGCAAAGACTAAAGTCTCAAATCCAAAGAGATATTCTTTATAAAGGTTGAGTTAACCACGCCTACCTAAAACGGCTCGTTTGTCTCTTTGTGGGAAGATTTACATAACACCACCCAAACGTTCACGCAAAGAAAGAAGGCGTACCTTTTATTCTCGCTGTAGTATTGTTTCTGCTGACATGTCGTGAAGACGCTGTGTGTTTCGTTGTGAAAGCGAAACTACTTTGTTTGGCCTTCCAAAAGAGGACACGACTAGAAATCAGTGGTTAAGTTGTATTTACAACACTGTTCCAGAAAAGTTCAACCCATATATACAGATGTGTGCAGCACATTTTATGGAGGACCATTTCCTGATCCTGTGAGAGTAGACTACAATGACGGCAGTTCTGACTCACAGACTTTAAGTACGTTTTTGTATTTAAAGGATTTGCCACTGACGATTCAAACGCGAGTTTTTGGGCAGTGCAGAGTAGCACTTGTTGTTTGTCACTTCTCCGATCACAAATGCAGACATGGTTCCCTTTCAGTCGGTCACACTCGACATCACGTCGGATGACCGACGAAATTGGGGATCTCGCTTAGAGGGACCAATCTACTTCGAGTGTAAACTAAACGAGCCAATGCACATTGGCATGCGATTATTGCATCCAGCTGCTGCTGATCACAGCGTGAGTATAAGTAGGCCGCAGATGCAGCGCATATTCAGCTTTTCGCTTCGGAGCCGAGCGATCACATCGTTCTGCTCCTGACTACTCTACTGAGAGAAGAAGACTTTTCGACTCTTAGAGAGCTCTTCGTGTTGGCGGACGGTGCTTCAGCGGTGGTGGTTTCCCGTGTCGAGTGGGTTGCACACATCAGGCTGCACTACCCCCTGTTTGTGTTGCAGATGATCATCTCCCCTGTGCGCCTCAGCA